>NC_135812.1:78607016-78853645 GCF_964213995.1 Mustelus asterias | reverse complement strand
GATGTGAGCCAATGTGGGTCAGGTAGACAGACGTGCTTCTGGAATCCCTTTTTGATATAATTAGCATGAGACATAAGGTTATAGTTTCAGCATCTGATGAAAGGCAGATAAGCATGATTAATATTAAATAGCAGTCCAACAACAACAAACCCAGGTCAGAACTGGGTCAAAATCCTGGAACTCCCTCCCTAACTGCATTGTGGATGTACCTCCTCCAGCTCACCACTTCCTTCTTAAGGACAATTAGGGATGGGTATTAAAAATGCTGGCCTAGCCAGCGACCACCCACGCCCCATGAAAGAATAAAAAATGGAATCACTGATAGAATCATTAAAATTGGGGATGCTGAAGTCAACAATAGCACTGCTGCCTCACAGCGTCAAGGACCCAAGTTCGATTCCCAGCGCGGATCACTGTCTGTGTGGAGTCTGCACGTTCTCCCAGTGTCTGCGTGGGTTTTCTCCGGGTGCTCCTGTTTCCTCCCACATTCTGAAAGACGTGCTGGTTAGGTGCATTGACCTGAACAGGCGCCGGGCTGTGGCTACTAAGGGAATTTCACAGTAACTTCATTGCAGTGTTAATGTGAGCTTTACTTGTGACTAATAAATAAATAAACTTTACTTTTTAAAGGATTGCAATGATCTTAGAAGGTTGTGGGGTTGGAGTAGCTTAGAAAGATAGGGAGGGGTGAGACGACGGAGGGATTTGAAAACAGGAATGTAAATTGTAAAATCGAGGCATTGCTTAACCAGGAACAAAAACAAGTCACGAGCAGAGGAGTGATGGACAAAAGGAACTTGGTGGGAGTTAGAACACAAGTAACACTGTTTGGCAAAAGCTCAGGTTTGCAGATGGTGGAAGGGGAGAGTCTGGCATTGGGATGGTCAACTCTAGAGATAACAGAGTCCTGAATGAAAGTTTCAGCAGCAGATGAGCTGAGGCAAATAACATAAGAACTAGGAGCGGCGATAGGCCATCTGGCCCTTCGAGCCTGCTCTGCCATTCAATTAGATCATGGCTGATCTTTTTGTGGATCAGCTCCAGTTACAGACAGAATCAGGTGATGTTACAGAGGTGGAAGTCATAGTATTGGAACAGGATAATTGAATAAAATCTATTTAATTTGCATTAAGGAAGGAGACCTATAAAGGCTTAACATAACGTTCTCGCGTTTCTCTATGCAACATTCTTTAAGAAAAACAAACACTAATCAAACTTTACTTTTGCTCCTCTTTTTCTCAGTTAAGCAGATGAGGCGAAGGTTTTGCCAATATTTATTTGTAACAAGTAGCCTAATTTACAAAGCATCAAAAACTAACACAGCCAACAGATGGTCTTGAATCAATTATTTCCCCATGGTTTGAGCTAATAGGAAGCAAAGAGGCAATCAGTGGAGTTGCTTCCTTTGCTCAACAATTCTCTGATCAAAGAATTTAATGAAGGCACTTTAGTCGCCTGTACTTGCTGAAATACAAGGAGGGCCATGAATTTGGTTCCACTATTTCTTTATTCCAGGCTTCTATTATCATTTAGCTTTACTGAAGCAGCAAAGGAGATTCTTGTAAGGGAAACATTAATTATTTTGTCTACACAATCAGAAAGAACATGCTCCACATTCTAATTAAGTTGACGACCAATGGAGTGAGCTTTCCCTCTAACTTGCTCTTTCTCTCTGGAAGTTGGCTGAAGTTGTGTTTCAATTTGTTGGTATTTGCGCATACCTTTAGTCAAAGAAAATGACTATTCATTTCTGTAATGGATTAGGTGAATCCCCCCTCTTCAATCTGAAATAACAGCAGCATCCAACAAGTGGAGAGTAAATGGTAAACCAGTGACTGTAAAAGCAGGATAGAAATAGTTTAATAGAATTAAACAGAGAGACTTGGTGACAGACACAAAAAAAAAGCAATCAAATTAGTACAATAGGAACAAGACAGGGGACTAGAAATTCAGGTTTGCTCATTTTTGGGGTTCCAAGGGGAGGGAGGCACACGAGTAGGGAACAACCTGTCCAGGTCCCTCCATGCCAACACTATTAAGAAAGCTCAGCAACGCCTCTACTTTCTCAGGAGGCTAAGGAAATTTGGCATGTCCGCTACGACTTTCATCAACTTTTATAGATGCACCATAGAAAGCATCCTTTCTGGTTGTATCACAGCTTGGTATGGCTCCTGCTCGGCCCAAGACCGCAAAAAACTACGAAGGGTCGTGAACGAAGGCCAGTCCCTTACTCAAATTAGCCTCCCATCCATTGACGCTGCCTCCACGTCCTCCCCGCTCTCTCGGAAAAGCAGCCAACATAATCAAGGAGCCACTACCCTGGACATTCTCCCCTCCAGCTTCTTCCATCGGGAAAAAGATACAAAAGTCTGAGGACACGCACCAAATGACTCAAGGACAGCTTCTTCCCTGCTGCCATCAGATTTTTGAATGGATCTACCTCGTATTAAGTTGATCTTTCTCTACACCTTAGCTATGAGTGTAACGTTACATTCTGCACTCTCTCCTTTCCTTCTCTATGTACAGTATGCTTTGTCTGTATGGCATGCAGAAAACAATACTTTTCACTGTATACCGATATATGTGACAATGATAAATCAAATCAATGTTGGGGCCTGTGGTACGTGAAATTGGATCTTGGGACTTTCTTCCATTGAGCTGTAAAGGGGAGAAGAATGCTGCCCACCAGCAAAGCAGGATTGGGCAGAGCAATCCTCAAATAAGTGAGGAAGGACAGCAATCAGGGGTTTAAAGCCTTGCTAAGGTGGACACAGAATTTGCATCAATTTTGTCTGAAAGTAGCTATGAATGCACCAGCGAAACAACCCCAATCTAATTTTAGATCACAGCTAATGAGGATCAACAAAGTCAATGTTTAAGAACATGATTCAATGCACAAAAGACAAACCACAGCATAAGCATAAGTGGGGGTGAGTTAATAGGTTGTAATGAACAAAGCATCGTAGCTGTGAGGGACAGCTCGGTGGATAGGATATTGGTATGTAGCTGGGCTGGAAAATTGGGCGGGGATCCTGGATTCAGGATTCAATCCTGGACCGGGGAGCGGCGCGGGCTTGGAGGGCCGAAGGGCCTGTTCCTGTGCTGTATTGTTCTTTGTTCTTTGTTCTTAAGAGCCAAACTCTCTATGATAACCCCACGAGGTCCATGGGGAATCACGGATTGATCTCCCTGTGGGGCTAGTTGAGTACGAGTTCCCCTGGAAACAGGCAGTGGCTTGCCCAGTTGGAACTCATTATCTGAGCCTTTTATAAGGCAGGCGCCAGACTGGGCCTGCTGAATGGTAGTCCAGGGCAGGGACTAGTGTGTGTGTACACCATGGTCATGGTTTTACTTTGCAATTTGTAATAAACTATGTTCCTTTCCAGTTGGGCTTCCTGAGTCATTACATTCTCTAAATGAAAACAGTTTCAGTAGGGGGCATGGTGGCACACTGGTTAGCACTGTTGCCTCACAGCTCCAGGGACCCAGCTTCGATTCTGGCCTTGGGTGACTATGTGGAGTTTGTACATTCCCCCCATGTATGCGTGGATTTTCTCTGGGCGCTCCAGTTTCCTCCCACGGTAAAAAGATGTGTTGGTAAGGTGTACTGGCCATGCTAAATTGCCCCTTAGTGTCCAAAGATGTGTAGGTTAGGTGGATTAACCATGGTAAATTTGTGGGGTTACAGGGAAAGTGCTTGGGAGAAGGCCTAGGTACAATACTCTGTCAGAGAGTGAATGCAGATTTGATGGGCCGAATGGTCTCTTCTGCACTGTAGGATGTCTATGGACTTAATATTAGCACCATTTAATACAATCCTACTGATACCAATGCACAGTAAGATACAAATAATAAGTATGTACAACGTACACAATATCAGAAATATTGTCATTTATATCATCCAAGGAGCGTAGTACCACTATCCATTCAAAGAAATTCAAAACTTTGTGCACAAAACACTAGCTACTGCTCCAACACATCCCCACAATAATGGGGTAAAATTAGAAAATGAGTGAATTGGAAATGAATTTGCACACCATCATTTCAAGGTATTGCATGTTGATTCCCCAAGGCACTGCTGCCACCAACTCACCCATTTCTACATTAAGTTGAAGCAGTCAATGGGTGCAGATTTTGCAATGGAAGTAACAGTGAGGCTATGAATCGGAGAACAACCTCGGACATCCCCACATGCACGTTTCTGACCAATTAACTTTATGGGTGTGCCATTTCATTCTTTCAGATTGTAACTATTGTGGAGATTTTTTATAAACCTTTTAGCTATTTCTGTGTCTTTTGCATCTCTCCTTCTACTATCTTGTTATTTTATTTTACTTTAAGTACCTAATTTTCCACTGAAATAAACCTTCCCAAAAAGAGGTGATGTGGGGCTCTTGCCAGCTCTCCAGCAGCCAAGGCACCTGGCACTTTAGCTATGACTTTTTCACATGTTACATTACATAACATGTGCAGTCTTACCGCAAAAGATACTAAGCCAAGAAGCAACACTGAAACTTCTGAATGCCTTCATCAAACACATAGATTAATCATGATTACATGCCACAAAACGAATACTTCAGTGAGCAGGCCACTTTAAAAAGTTTGGCTTTTGCAGCTGCAACTTTCTGCCGCATACATCTGTCTGCTTCTGCTTGTCTAGATCAAAAAGACTTCTTGATACCAGATGTTAAGGGACTGAACAGACGGAACTATGATTAATAGACATCAAATGGCAATTATCTTTGCAGATCCTACACTCTGAATATTATTTACTCGACTCTACAATTCCAACAAACGGCAACTGAAATTCTCCTCCACCTTTAAAAAGGGAAAACGTCCAACATTTCTCGTCCATTATCTTTAACCTTTGCTAATACAAACATTATCCTGAGCTTTTCTCAAAAAACTCTTCCATTGTTTAAACAACAGAGCTTCATATTGAGAAAATGACTGCTGACAATATTAAAGCTCCTAATTCACATTTAAGAAATCAATAAATCTAATCAAAATAGCCCTTTCTCAAACAAAGATAATGTTCCTCTAAGTGACAGGGGGACAGTTAACACTGGCAGCTTTCAATTGAATCTCTCTTTACCAAATATACTGGTTAAAATTTCAATAACACTGATTTCATATCATCTTGGTTGACACCAAAAGAAAAATGCAGGGAGAAAGCCAAATCCATTGGAAATGTTATGACGCTTTTGAGCCCAGGCCTACACATGTTCAGAGTTTCCTGTAGGAGCCAAGCAAACTATTTTGCCTCTCCTGGCACCATTGAGAGTTTGTTATCTTAATTTAATTGGATTTCGTGGCTTCCCAACATGGTGACCTGGTCAGTGATCGTGACACATGCCCCACTCAGGAGTGGGTTAAAAGTCATTGCATTCCCATAAACATCGCACTCAGGGCTGAATTTTACCAGCATGCAGGAATGGAAACAGAGGAAACCAGTAAAATAATGAGGAGCCAGATTGGGATGGCTCCCCCCTCGCTGTTCCACCGCCAGAGAAGTTTCCACTGAGGTAGGCAGTTCTTCTGCACAGTTCTGGCCCCGATTATGGGCTGTTTTCCAGGGTTGCCTGTATATTACCAATTGCAGTGCAACCCTTTCTGGTTTGTTCAGGTCACCAACTTCATGGAGGCCAGTTCCTAGCAGAAGCCCAGGGACAACCCTGCCCCACAGAGGGACCGCAGGCAGGAGAGGCTGCCCCTGCAGTCCTCACAATCTCCCCACATGGTTATTACCAATGTCTTGCAAGGCCTAATGTACCTTAAATTTTAATCTTTACTCACCTGTCCATTTTGAGGCACCACCAAGGGTTACTGACCCAAGATTTACTGACCCATGACTCGATGGGCTGAATAGCCTCTTTCTGCACAGTAGGTATTCAATGTCTATACCTATATCAAACCTCTGGGGCCAATGGCACTGGTGAAACCTCAGGGCTGCTAACCTTCTGATTGGACACAGATAACAATAGGAACTTACCTGCCCTCCTTAATTGGGCAGTGAGTCTGCAGATGGCCAACCAGGAGGCTTCCTGAGGTAAAATTGCCCGATTGGACCTGCTGCCAGCAAATGTGGGCTCGGGACCTGCATTCCAGCCCAATCGCATGGCCCTAAAGCCTGCAGGAAAATTCAGCCCTTAATTCTCTGAAATCGCACAAAGAATGGCTACTTCAAACATGAAACAACAACTTTGGAAGGGAAAATAAAATGCATGTCAAAATATAATTTCTCAAGAACAATACAAAGTGTAACAAGCAACACTGATGACTCAAAAGTGACATTGGATGTCCCTATTTGTTGATTTAGCAACAGTGTAAGTAAGGTTCACTAACAGGGTTTTCACATACCAGAGGATTAGTATTCAGCACTCTTGAATGAAGCTTATGGACCTTGGTTTGTTTCTGCAAATATCATTCATTCCCATAAAGGAAGCCTCATGGAGCCATCTCTTGAATAGACCACATTAAGCTAAGTGCATTCCTAATATGCCACCGAACCATTTTTAAAGTGGTTCTGCTTTGTTGCTTTTCCTGAACTCCAACAGAAGGTACTTGTGCTATAACTAATCCAGAAGTACTTGCCTCAGGAGAAGCATGGTGTAAATTGGAGGACAAATTGTATTTAAAAAGTACCTCTTGGCAACCCCTGACATTTTGGTTTTCCTTCTTCAGAGTGCCGTCTTTTATCAATCATTGGAATTAAACTGAAAGACAGTGTCACATCTCAGGATGAAAGAACAACGCTCAAAGTCACAGATATAGCCACATCATTTAATCCACTGTGTTGGCTAACTTCCGACCATGTGCTTTCTGACCTTTATCAGTATGCGATCCAAATGAATTCAGTCATCGTAGAAATCCTACAGTACAGAAGGAGCCATTCGGCCCATCAAGTTTGCACCGATAACAATCCCACCCACGCCTTATCCCCAGGACCCCATATATTTATCCTGCCCCTGACACCAAGGGGAAATTTGGCATGGCCAATCAACCTGAACTGCACATCTTTGGAGTATGGGAGGAAACCGGAGCCCACAAAGCAAACCCACACAGACACGGGGAGAACATGAAAACTCCACATAGACAATGACCCGAGCCCGGAATTGAACCCGTGTCCCTGGCACTGTGAGACAGCAGTGCTAACCACTGTGCCACCATGCCATCCACAATAACAGACGGCAACAAATTGAATGCAAGAACAGCAACGACAGCAACTTGGATTATATAGCAACTTCTTATGTCGACAAGCAGCTCACAGGAGCATGATCAAAGAAAGATAAAAGTGAAACTTCTGGTCACCTGTCTGTACATCTCTTTTTGTTTGGTGCCAAATTTTGTTCAATAATACTCCTGTGAAGTGCCTTGAGACATTTTGCTGAACTCTAGGTGTTATATAAATCTTTAAAAACCAAAGAAAATAAAATTAGAAAGAGTGACCAAACAAATAGGTTTCAACAAGGGTTTTAAAGGTGAGGTAGACTTTGGGTGCTGGGGGCTAAAAGGGGGAGGGAAATCAAACACATTTCTCTTAAGTGGTTTTGAGAACCAGATGCACATTTTTGGAAATATGGACAATTCTTCACGTGGCGACACCCCCAGAAACCTTCAACAAAATAAGTCCAAATGACTGTCATATGTCTCTCATATGGTCTCGGTAGAGTATTCCATCCAATCAACCTTTGCCATATTTAAATATCTAGAAAACTGCCATTTCCAGTATCTACCATTGATCAACAAAAGACAAACACTATTTATTCCAATACTTAGTCTTCCCGTCAAAAAAAAATCACATTGTTGCTCTGGCATCTGCAAAATCTGAGACTGAGTCACATCAAACAAGGCAACTTCTTTTGCTATGCCTTTGAAAAAGACCCACGCCATAATGAGCCACCCAAAAATGAATAACCATGGCTACCACAGTAACTGGGACGGACAAGTGGGGAGATTATCAACACAATGAAATCAAATCATTGAAATGTTGTGAACAGCGCAAACAATTGACCTTCTGTACAAAATTCTAGCAAGAGGTGACAAGGAGGAATACAGCTACAAAATATTCAACTGCGTCATCTAATTACATTGCTCAATTTCTCATCACAGTAGCGAAATGGAAGATGAGGAACGAGCTGCAAACATCACCCGTGATTCAATACACCAGGAGAAAGGATAGCATGACTTGCACAGAGAAAAGTCAGACAAATTGAAAGGCAACTAATGTGCTTGGAATTTATGGCCGCACAGCTCCAGTGGATATAAAAGGCATATTTCAACTTACAATTCCGGTACCTGGATGAAGGGTTTGCCACAGCTACAGACCATCAGTTCATATTACGGCAAGTAACATTCACCTCAATTCGTTGAAATGAAGGAAAACAGATTGTTAAACTAAGAGGTCCAATCTTTTTATCCAACTCTCTTTGTCTCTAAAAAATACCTTGAAGCATCACGTGTCATACTGAGGCCACATTTTTCCACTGTCTGACTATGAATGTGCAAATCTGACCCGTAAATCACAAGGCAAGACCATCTTCTGTCAGCTTGCCAGGAAATGTGTTCCATGCATCAACACATGCCACGATCGAGAACCGGAGGTTAGCACTATTTAAGTTTGATGCTACATGGAATTTCAATCCATTGCCCTGTCACACAGATTTACTGGGTGCTTGGGAATCTCTTAGACCTCATGGACATATCTCAACTGATGATCCAAATTTACAGGTATATGAGACTGAGACTTACCTTGCATTAAGTTGATCTTTCTCTACACCCTGTCTATGACTGTAACACTACATCCTGCACTCTCTTGTTTTCTTCTTTATGAACAGTATGCTTTGTCTGTACAGCTTGCAAGAAACAATACTTTTCACTGTATGTTAATACATGTGACAATAATAGATCAAATCAAATCAAATCAAATTCTCCCTTACTGCTATCCAAGCATTACCATGTCATATATCAGGGATTAGTGTAGGGTTCCCTCAAAGAAATGACTGTTCAGCAGGTCATGAAGGTAGTCACTTGTAGTTTCTTCTTACCAGTAGTTCAAGCTTCTTCATAGATAGGCTTGGAATAGAAATCAGGTTGGGAGGTTTTTTTAGATGCAAGTCTCCACGCTTAAAAAGGTGTGAGTGTGTTGCTTTTTCGCACTGTTGATGTTCTGCAGCTGGTGATCAGTGTTGACTAATTGAGTTACTCTCTGCATCTTGATATAAGTATAATTTGCTATCTGAAGACAGTTTCAGTCACACCAAGAATGATCTGGAGGTCTGAAACTATGTGAACACAATGGGGTAATGGATTAGTTTTTCACACTTACTCAGGATGGACTGGTTTCTGCCCAGTTCTCATTGTTAAAGTTCAAACTCAGAGACATGGAGCAGGATTTTCAAACCGCGCTCGTCCCAAGACCGGAAAATCCCGCCCGAGGTCAACGGACCGTTGCATGATCCTGTCCCGCCTGCTACGATTCCTGTGGCGGTAGAGAAGGGAAAATTCCGCCTGTGGGATTTTACGAGATTTGATTCTAAGTGTCCAGCCAGCGTGAAAATAAGAGAGTTCCTGATCCATTTTTGAGCAGGTTTTCACGCCCAATCTTATGCACTTAGTCACTGAAAAAATGGTGTGGACTGTTTCTAGCTGCTGCAGGCAGTGGGCTGGGCTTAATTCACCAGCCAGCCTGTAGAGGGAGCTACTGCGCATGTGCAGACATCTGATTCTGTACATGCTCAACAGCAACTGTAGTGGTCTGACAGACAGAGAGCTGTCAGGCCCCTGCTACTGCAGGCAGCCTCAATCAGCACCCCGCCCACCACAATCGCGGGGTCCAGGGCTGATCATGAGCCCAAAGATGCATGGGCATCTAGCCCCCGCCACCACCCCTCACCACCCAGACCGATCAGGCCCCCCCTCCCCTCGATCCAATCACAACTGCAGAACAGCAGCGGGCCCCCCTCCCCTCCACCGATCCGATTCCATTGCAGAGAGCACAGCAGGCCCCCTCCCCCCATCAGGCCACTCCTTCATGCCCAACCCCTATAGGTCCTGTCCCCATAGGCCCTGCTCCCAGGTGCCAACTGGGCCTTGCCCAGGTGCCAGGCTGGCAGTGCCAAAGGGGCACCCCCTTGCTCTTGGCTTCTCCAGGGGGCCTCAATGGTCTCCAGTTATACTGGTGAGGCCAACACGGCTGTTTCCCCTTCATGGGGAGCATGTGTTTTGCTCACTGGAGAGAACTTTATCCGGTGAGGCCATAAAGACGAGTGAGCCGGGACGATTGAGCACTGGGCTCACTAAACACATGCAAATAAGCATTTCAACATGTTAAATAAATTATATTCTGCCTCTTGCCCATTTCCGGTGAGAGGCTGATCTCACCGGAAATCCAGCTCTCGTAAAATCACGAGAGCCAAGGAATCGGACGTGATCCTGATTTCTCGGCTCTCGCGTGATTTTACCAGCATGCTCCGCCCATCAATGGGCGGGGTGAGCCCATAAAATTCCGTCCATGGAGTCTGACCTTGGCCTGTTCATTCAAGGTGGAGAACTCCACTCATAGGCATTCAAGTAGGAACTTTCGGGATTATTGAGGTAGCCTGTGGAGAAATTGCAGAAGTCACCTGACTCTTGGCAGCCATTTTATCCATCTGGTTAGTGTCCATTTTTAAATAAAACACAGTTCCAGAAAATTAAATACTTTCACTGGGTATGCTTTCACTGGGCATGGCAGTTACCCATCCTAATATTTTATTAAGTGAGATATCAAATTATGCTGCTAACACTCCTGTGAAGTGCCTTGAGATTTCTTTTGCCAAATTAAAGACACAAAAGCGGTCTTTGAGTATTGATTACAAAGGAAATTACTGGTTAAACCCTAAAACTACACCTTTTTTTCATTCATTCGTGGGACATAGGTGTCACTGGCTGGCCAGCATTTATTGCCCATCCCTAGTTGTCCTTGGAGGGCAGTTGAGAGTCAACCACATTGCTTTGGCTCTGGAATCATACGTAGGCCAGACCAGATAAGCTCGGCAGATTTCCTTCCCTAAAGTACGTTAGTGAACCAGATGGGTTTTTCCAACAATCGGCAATGCTTTCATGGTCATCTGTAGAGTCTTAATTTCAGATTTTTTTTATTGAATCCAAATTTCACCAGCTGCCGTGGCGGGATTCGAACACAGGTCCCCAGACCATTAGCTGAGTTTCTGGATATCCTAGTGGATACCACTAGGCCATTGCTTTCCTGTCTGAATGAATCAAATATAGGAAGGCTTTCCTAGAAAGTAGAGATGGATCGTCTTATACATGGATGTATATAAAAACCTATTTCATTCAAGGGAGAAAGATTTGCATTTATACAGTGCCTTTCATGGCTTCAAGATGTCTTACAACACTCTACAGCCAATTAAATATTTTTTAACCATAATCACGGTTGTAATGTCAGAAATGCAGCAGCAAATTTGCACTTAGCAAGCTCCCACAAACAATAAAGTGATCATGGTTAGATAATCTGTTTTTGCATTGTTGATTGGGAGATAAATAATGGCCTGGCAAATTAGCGTAACTCCCCTACTGTTCTTTGAAATAGTGCCATCAGATCTTTGGCATCCACCTGAGAGAGGAGAGGGGACCTTCAGCATCTCATCTGCACGGTGGCACAGTGGTTAGCACTGCTGCCTCACAGCGTCAGAGACCCAGGTTCGATTCCCGGTTTGGGTCACTGTCTGTGTGGAGTTTGCACTTTCTCTCCGTGACTGCGTGGGTTTCCTCAGGGTGCTCCAATTTCCTCCCAAAGTCCAAAGATGTGCAGGTTAGGTGGATTGGCCATGCTAAATTGCTCCTTAGTGTCAGGAGGACTTGCGAGGGTAAATGCATGGGGTTATGGCAATAGGGCCTGAGTGGCATTATGGTCGGTGGAAGACTCGATGGGTTGAATGGCCTCCTTCTGCACTGTAGGGATTCTATGAAAGACCGTACCTCTGACAATGCAGCACTCCCTCAATATTGCACTGGAGTTTCAGCCAAATGTTTTGTGCTCAGGTCTCTGGAGTGGGACTTGAACCCACAACCTAGCAATCAAGATCAAGGCAAGAATGCTGCCGACCAAACCACAGCTGATAGTTGTAGATTGGAGAACATGAGAGAAGAGTTGGAAAGTGACAAGTACTCAAGGCATGTAATATATGATGAAATCCTGACAGTTCATCAAAGCAACAAAAATACATTTCCTTTGATTGTAGCTGTGATTGCTCTAATTTCTTCATTTATATGTTATTTGGGTTTGATTCACTGTAGGGGAATATATGATTTGATTTGATTTATTGTTGTCACATGTATTAGATTACAGTGAAAAGTAGTGTTTCTTGCATACTATGCAGACAAAGCATACCGTGCATAGAGTACACAGGGGGAGAAGGAAAGGAGAGGATGCAGAATATAATGTTACAGTCATAGCTAGGGTGTAGAAAAAGATCAGCTTAATATAAGGTAGGTCCATTCAAAAATCTGATGGCAGCAGGGAACAAGCTGAGTCGGTTGGTACAGGATCTCAGACTTTTGTATCTTTTTCCCGACTGAAGAAAGTGACAGAGAGAATGTCTGGGGTGCGTGGGGTCCTTGATTATGCTGGCTGCTTTTCCAAGGCAGCGGGAAGTGTAGACAGAGTCAATGGATGGGATATGCTCAATGCCTAATTTTCTCCACCATTGATTGATGGGTACACAATGACCCAAGCTTTACCTAGAACAGATATGGAATGAAAATAGTTCATAAAAGGCATATTTCATGGATATTTTCCTGCAATTGAAGTTTCAGTTTTGCAACATGTACATTTGTAAACTGGAGATTGCTGTTCAATCCTAGTTAATGTGCAGCACAGCAACAAGCAGAATTTAATAAACATTGGACATTTCTTCAGTATGTGTGCATGAATCCTGAGTGAATGTGTATGAGGGAGCAAGTGAATGTGCAGTGAAGCACCAGGCACAGCCAGGATCTGATTTATCTGCTGAGATATTATTCATATGTCTGGTACCTCCATATTTTTTACTTAAGCACTCTATGACCCCAGTGGGAGTAAACACAGTGTGGCAAATACTCACTAAGGTTTTGCTTTTACTCGTATTATTACTATAGCAAATATCCGGCCTCTGAAATGGAGGACAGTTAGGGATGGGCAATAAATACTGGCCCAGCCAGTGACGCCCACATCCTGTAAATTATTTTTTTTTAAAACCATACGTAATTTATGAAAACAGGGTATGCAAATTAATTTGATTCTGCTGTTTCGAAATCATAACATCACTATCTCTTTGGGAACCTATTTTGGGTGCACTTTGGTTTGAATTCACGACTAGAATTGGGGTGTAGATTGGGCTTCTGTGAAAGCCCAGTTGCCAGTAGAAAAGTTAAATGTAGAAGCAGATGAATCCTTTCCTTCCAAGGTAAACATAGAATCATAGAAATGTACAGCACAGAAAGAGGCCATTCAGCCCATTGCTCGATGTCAATGGAAACATGGCCATCCAGCCTTTCCTGCTCTTTGTGGATTTCAGCACTTTAAGTGACTAGCCAAGTACTTTCTAAAAGCAATGACAGTTTCAAAGTGGAATTTTCCAGAAAATTGTCAGAGTGTCTGACTGCAAACCACTATGTTTCTCTCCAGAAACACAGCCACCTTTCCGTGCACAGGAAATTTGGGGGCATGGTTTACACGGTCACTGGCAGAGTGGGGCCTGATAGAGCCGGCAAGGCCGCCTCCACAGAGATTGGAGCGCCATCTTTAAAGGGTTTCCCGATCTGTGTTTAAATACAGTTCCTCCCAACCTGACCCCCTTCCCCAACAGACAACCGCTCCTCCCACAAGCATCAGGGCCACCCGTCCCTGCCACACCCTGACATTATCAGGAACACTCTCCCCTTTTTATCTACCCACCCTCCCCCCACAGAAATATTGGGGGCACTTTTCCCCTTCATAGTCATCGTCCCTCTCACACTCAATGGGGCTCTTCCCTTTCCCCTTCCCACTACACATAAAGGAAATCCCCTCCCCCCAATGGAGGACAGTTACCCCACCTGCCAGAGCCCACTTGGCATTGCCCCATTCATGTGCCCCCCAGAACTGCCCACTTAGCATTACCCATTTGGCACATCCAGGGTGCCAGCGGGTAATGCCCAGACTTGTCTCTCAACCCCCTGGGCCTCCAGGCACCTCCATACCCTGGGCATGACCTTCACAATTAGTCAAGACATTGCCCTGAGGAATGAATCAGCAAATGGCTGTCACTTATATACAGTATAAATTTGTTGATTGCCCTTACATTGTATTCTTGCAAATGTCCTGATGAGGGCAAGGCAAACAGCTTTGATAAAAATGTCTCCTTTTTCAGCAATAGATGCCATTAAGCACTGCCAAAATTGTTTATTGACTATTTTCTAATTTTTTTATTTGTCCAGAATCTAAAACAAAAATCAACATTATTCTAACTCAAAATTTTTCTCAACCGTGGTTCAAGCCTTTAGGAGTATTTTGGAATGTCCTTGACATTGCATTAATTCATTGTTACTCATTTGTTATTACACTAATAGAACAAGAAACAAAGAGAGAGAAAAGAAAGAAAGAGAAAAGGAAGAAAGAGAGAGAAAAGAAAGAGAGAAAAGAAAGAAAGAGAGAGAAAAGGAAGAAAGGGAGAGAGAGAAAAGAAAGAGAAGGAAAGAAAGAAAGGGAGGGAGGAAGGGAGGGAGGAAGGAAAGGGAGAGGGAAAGAAAGACAAAAAGAAAGAAAGAAGGAAAGAAAGAAGGAAAGAAAGAAACAAACAAAGAAAGAAACAAAGAAAGAAAGAAAAATAAATTCAATTGGCAGAATAACTATCACAATCAGAGAGGTTGAACAAACAGTTTATATTTTAAAAATGCACACCAACCTGTCAAGGCAAAAATATTCTACTCATGTCGCAAGTAGAAATGGGTTATTAATACAGAAAGCATGACATTCAGTAATTACCAAAGAACAACCCAGCAGTGATGAGATTATGTAAACACAGCTGAAATCTGAAAAATACATAAATAATTTGCCAAAATGCTTTACACTTGGATCTAAATTACATTTGGGCTCGAACTCAACCTGCAATAACGAGGCATTTTTAAAAATCTGCCGGCAGCGATTTAATCGTTTACTCATTCAGCCATACAGAATAGAAAATAGTTAATATGAATAAAAATTGTGTTATTCTTCAAGCATTATAAGCTGACTTAAAACAACATTCATTTCCTGCTGCTTAAGAAACTTCAGTTCATGGGGAAACATTAATGAAGTGACTGTTTTGACACAAATTACTTTAGTTTTAGCTTCAATCTCTCACAAAATCCAATGGGGTAGAAGGAGACACAGCTTGTGCCTGTCTCTCAGGTGCAGAATGGGAGCAAAGCATATCAATTTAGCAGTAGAATAGCACCCAGATTGGTCAGGCAAAGGTCCCACTGCCAAATTTGTGAGGCCCTTTTATTTGATGTCTTGGGCAGCACAAGCTGGTGATTTGATGCATCAAACACAAAAAATAGCTAAGTAGGAAGATTCTAAAAACCAGACATGATGGCATCGCCAGTGGGACTGGAAGCCCTCTGGGTGGTCAGCGGTAGGGCCAGGCAGTGCACCTTAGGCAGTGCCAGCCTAGCATCCTGGCACTGCCCACCAGGAACCCTGGCACCGCCCAAGGGGGTAGGACTGATGGGGAGGGGCCTGAGGGAAACCTGAAGGGGGCAAGGCCTGAAGGGGGCGTGGCCATGGTGGGTGGAACTCCGTAGGGGAGGGGGAACACTGCAGTCGGGGGATGGGGATGGGCTAGGGCAGCAATCAGGGAAGGGGTTTCAGCCTGGCAGCGTTGGGGGGCGGGGGGGGGGGGGGGAGGGGGGTGTCGATCAGCCGGGACAGTGATCAGGGAGTTGGGGTTGATCAGCCAGGTTGGTGATCGGGGAAGGGTTAATCGCCTGGGGAGGTGACCATGGAAAGGGCGGGCAATGTCCGGGACAGCAATCGACCGGGGGGATGGGAGGGCCAGGGGCGGGGGTTGGGGGGAGCGGGTAGGGAGACCAGCACAGTGAGCAATTGGTAGCAGGTCCCAGTGTCCATGAGGGGGGTGGGTGGAGTGATAGGAGAACACCCAGTGTATTGTGTATAATGTGTGTATACAGCACACTGGGAGATCGGGGCGCCTGTATAATGTCGCAGCTACAGCTCAGCAGCTGGCTTTACCGGCAAGAATAGGCTCCGCCCCACCCCCTACTAGAGAGAATCACATCCTGGCTCTTTTTTTACTAAATGCTGTACGATTGTGACTGGGAGCTCGCCCAAAAAATGGGCACGATTCTCTCCCATTTTCACGCTAGTTTGGCAAGTAGAATTCTATGGTAAGATCGGCCCATTTGTCTGACAATATTTAATTTGAACTCCTTTCTTATCAAACTTGAATTGTCTAACCTTCCCCCACCCTACTCATCATATTGCCTGTAAATTAACACCACCAGAAATCATCCACTTTTACTTGTGATTCCACACTACATTGACTTAATTTATAAGACACACTCACTTGCTCACAGTTGTCTCTCAATACAATAGCTAAATCATTCACGGTAACTGGATTTTCTTCATCTCTTAGAGACAGTTTTATTTTTGTGTCTCTTACAAATCAAATCATTTCTTCACCTTGTAGCTATGTGACCTCATGCCCAGTCTTGTAATCTCACCTGTTAGTCCTGCAGCCTCGCTGTCTTCTTAGGTCATGTGGGGAACTCTTATATCTCTTCCACTGCCAAACCTATGCCTAAAAGTTTGGATCTCTTTCACACCTTACCTTTAATGCCTTCATTCTAGAGGCATGCTGCTCAATGATCCCCTGAACCTTCCCCTCTATTCGCTTCAGACATTACATTTTACACATTCCTCCTCCTCATTTGCCATTCAACCTTCTGCCCAAGCCTGGCTTCCCTATGACTTTGAATTCATTCCCTTCCATGTATCTTTTTCTCTCCAACAATTTTTGGGGTTTTAAACTCATAGAACTTACACTTCCAGACTTACCCAATCTTTCCCCTCATTCTTTTTGGCCTTTTGTGGAATTCTGCACACAACAATCTCGTCCGTTCCCGCCCCCCTGCCAGTGAGAATGGAGAATTTGGTGCTCGACCAAAACTCTATTCGCTGCAGCGGGAATGGAGAATCCCAGCCGTGGACGAGTTGGAGGTTTTGGGTAAAGATTTTCTCCTTCATCATTAGTTCTCAATCTAAAGAAAACCGTGAAAGCTCACTCTTGCAAAATAAAGGCCGTTGATTCAATTCACTTTAAGAATATAAGTACTTCAGCAATGACCCATGTTAAACACATTTCTATGCTACAGTTGTTCAGCTCACACAACTTGCAGTATTGTACATTCACTGTAGCTTAAATAGAGGATATTGTATTGGATAGCAGCCAGTACATTATTAAACAGCAGTTTAACGGAGGAGTTTAGATGAATACTGAATTAAGAAAGATTAAACAATGTGTTAACTGATGGATTCTGAGGTTGGATTACTGCCTAAAGCTTTTACTATCAATCCTCCTAATGTACTGCCCTCCAAAGCCTTCCTCCCTTAGCTCCTGAACTAACTAATCTTTGTCCTCAGTGATTTCAATCCCCACCCAAACTCACAAGCCAACTCTCTCTGTCTTTTTCTTTTGTCTTATCATCACTCAATCGCATAAAGTCAACCATCCATATTCACAGCCACACATTTGGCCATGACATCTGTCATAGTCCCCTCACTTCCAACCTCTTAACCACAGATAAGGACATTTCTGACCTTACCACTGAGACCAGACAGAGAAATGAGGTGCTAGCCCATGGGCACTGAGGGGAGGAAGAACCATTTTTGCTCATAAACAGTGGACTACAGGCCAGTTAGCTAAACATCAGTCACTAAAAGGCTGGAATCTATTATTAAGGAAGTCTCAACAATGCTCTTAGAAAAATGTTATGATTAGAACAAGTCAATATGGCTTTACTAAAGCCAATTTCTCTTTGACAAATTTATTAGAGTTTTTTGATGATGCAGTCAGTAGGGTAGATAAAGGCAATCTGGTAGATTTAGTCTACTTGGGTTTCCAAAGGCATTTGAAAAGGTGCCACACAAAAGGTTAATAGACAGAAAAAGGGCTCATGGAGATGGGGATAATATAGTAGAGGATTGGCTAATGGACAGGAAGCAGAGAGTGAGCATAAGCAGGACATTTTAAGTTAGCAGGCTCTGAACAGTGGAGTGCTGCAAAGTTCAGTGCTGAGGCCTCAGCTATTTATAATCTATGTTAATGACTTAGATGAAGAGACAGAGGCCAGAATTTTGCCACCCCGCCCACCACAGGAATCGGAGTGGGCAAGGGGTGGACACTGGGAAGGTCCATTGACTTCAGGCGGGATTTTATGGGGTTTCGGGATGAGTGAGGCCGTAAAATCCCACCCAGAGAATAGTTTGCTTTTTGTACAAGCCTAGGTGGAAAGGTAAGCATGGGAATACAAAAAGGTTGTAAAGAGATATAGGCAGGTTAACTGAATGGGCAACAAGATGGCAGAAGGAGTAGAATGGAGGGAAGTGTGAAATTATTCATTTTGTTCATAGAAATAGAAAAGCAGAATGGTGTGTGCAAGTTCGGTCTCTACATTTAAGAATGAATATATTTGTATTGGAGGCAACGCAGCGAATGTTCACTAAATATGTCCCTAAGATGAGAGGGTTGTTCTATCATCAAAGACTGAGTAAATTGGGTCAACATTCTGTGGAGTTTCGAAGAATGATTGGCAATCTCATTGAAACCTCCAAAACTCTGAAGAGGCTTGATAGGATAGGCACTGAGAGATGGTTTCCGCTGGTCAAGGTATCTAAAACACCAGGGCACAGCCTCAGTGATCATGCGATTCACCAAAACCTCTCACTGAACACAAGAAAATGGGGACATTTATACAGCATGGCTCCCAGCACCAGTCACGACACAAACACTGGTCTGGTCATGAATTAAAGTCCAATTGACAGTCCTTGATCACGAAGCACGATGCATCTGACCATAAATCAGAGTGTATCTGATTCTCAGGTCACGAAGCACCAGTCTCTGGCAGCTGTAGTCACGATGTAGTCTCTGGTTTCCTGCTCTTCCGCGGCTTCCCTTTGAAGTGACTGTGTGCGGTCAGCGGCCCCAGCGGGAGTCCTTCTGTCAAACATCATGGAATTGCTTTCCTTCCGCAAACCACACACAAGCTGGTAGGAAAGGTATTCTCTCAAACACATTCACATTTATATTTGACTATCTATTGTTATAAGAATAAAAGTTAACTTGTATTAATGTCAGAAGCAGTATAAACAAGGGGATTAGCCATTATGAAGGGTGATGCTTGTGATACATTCTAAGTACAAAGTTCAACCTTTTAGGTACAAAATACATTAACCCTTTAGGTACAAAATACATTGAATACAAAAAACATTAACCCTTTCCCTTCTTCAGTGTCAATACACATCTTCTATCAATGATAGATTCTTCACTCACCTCCTGATCTCTCGTACTCTTTCAGCATTTGGACATTAGGGAGACTCATTAATGCACAAGGGTAACTGCAAAAATTCAACTACCACCTACATTCTCCTGCAACTTGACTTATTGAAGACTTTCAACCAGTGAATTCATAGTTTTACTCATGGAATACTTCACATTTATCTTCATCAAGGAAGAAGATACTGCCAAAATCATAGTGAAAAAGCAGGGATTTGAGAGATTGGATGGACTAAAAATTGGTGAAGAATGAGTACTAGAAAGACTGGCTGTACTGAAAGTTGTTAAGACACTAGGACTGGATGGTGTCCATCCAAGGATACTGAGGGAAGTAAGGAAGGAAATTGCAGAGGCACTGGCCATAATCGTTCAACTCTCCTTGGAGACAGGGGTGGTGTCAGAGGACTGGAGAATTGGAAATGTATGCCAGAATTTTACCGCCATGCCCGCCCTGGAATCGGGGCAGGCGCAGCTCGGGGAATGGAACTCTCCATTGGCCTCGGGCAGGATTTTATGAGCCTCGCCCAAGCGAGCTCGTAAAATACTGGCCTTACACTCTTGTTCAAAAAAGGATATAAGGTTAAATCAGTAACTACAGGCCAGTCAGTTTAATCTTGCACTTGGGAAAGCCCATGGAAACAATAATCCAGGACAAAATTAATAGTGACTTGGACAACTGTCAATCAATTAAGGAAAGCTGACATTGATTTGTTAAAAGCAAAGCGTGATTAACTAAACTGATTATGATGAGATAACAATGAGGGTCGATAAGGGTAATGTGGTTGATGTGACTTACATGGACTTTCAGAAGGCATGTGATAGAATATCACCATAATAGACTTGCTAGCAAAGTTGAAGGCTGGAATGTTACAGCCATTCACGCCGGCGGGATTTTCCCATCCCACTGCAGTGAACGGAGATTTGGCTGGGTGCCAAATTCTCCGACTTCGCTTCAGTGGGAGCATGGTGTGAATGACCAATAAGATTGCCCCCAAAGTCCTTAGAATATAAGGAATGGAGACAGCATGGATATAAAATTTGTTGAGTGACTGGAAGCATTTAACAATTGTTCTTTGGACTGGAGAAAGGTATACAATGAGGTCTCCCAGGAGTTGACACTTGGACCACGACTTCTCGCGATCTGTATTAATGACCTTAACTTGGATATATAGGGCACAATTTCAATATTTTCAGGTGACATAAAACTTAGAAGTATTGTGAACTGTGAGAAAGAAAGTATGCAACCACAATGGAACATAAATATACTAGTGGAATTGGCAGACACATGACAGATTAAATTTAATGCAGAAAAGTTTGAAGTGTTGTACATTGATAGAAAGAACAAAGAGAGGTGTTATAAAAAAGAATGCAATTCGAAAGGTAAACAGGAATAGAGAGACCTGGAATACATGAGTAGAAAGTGTTGAAGATGGCAGGACAGCTTGAGAAAATGCTTAAATAGGCAGATGAAATTTTCTTTATAAATAGATTTAGGGCGGAATTCTCCCATTTTCAAACTAAGCATGGTGGTGGATGATTCTGGCAGCATCTTTCCTGCTCGCACCATATCCTGCACACCATATTTAAATACCAGTCTAGCACACTCATATCACTCTCTCCAGCCCACCTCTCTTCACCAGACCATTGCAGGAAATCATCAGCACAGAGATAAAAGGTTAGCAGCCTCAAGAAGAAATATGTTCCTTGATTCAACCACTCTCTCCCTACACCCACACCTCACTTGGACTCCTACTCACTGCATCTGAAGTTTTCTTGCATCGCCATTCAGTAAACAATGTGGTATCCCCTTGACTCCCTTGTTTGTGAGCTTTTTACGCAGCCTTTTCGGGGTCCGGCTTCCCTCCTCTCGTCTTCCATTGTTGGTCTTCTTCCTCTACCTCCTTGCACAGCCCTCCTTCCATGTTGCCTCCCTTGTCTTCTTCAGCCCACCCTGTCACCGTCCTCACCTTGCACTCCACCTCCAGCAGAACTTCGGAACTGTGTTGCATGAGTCCTGCAGCACAGTGCTGTCCAGATAGACACTGGTTTCTGGCACCAGGGGGAAGGAGCCCCTGTACTCCCCAACCTCAGGTGCAGTACTGAACCGGGGCAGTGACACAGGAGGATCCATGGGTCCAGCAGCACGGTGCTGTCCATGAAGATTGCCTTGGCTTGGCGATTGAACGCAAGAACCCGGTCCACCGTGGCAGAGTGGTGAACAGCCCATCAGACGCAATGCAGCACCATGTCATTGTTGCATTCAGCTGAAGTCTCTTGCGAACTGAGAACCCCCTTGTGCAGGCAATTCTTTAGCAATCGGGTTTTAGACTGAAGTGATTTCATGTTGGTATGACACAATTTTGAAAGGTCTGATGGAGTGCCAGTGGGCAGCTGTTTTAGTGACCATGCATGAGCTGTAAATGAATGCAAATGGAATTCATGCCACAAGCCAATGGGAAGACCGAACTGCCATTAACCTACCACTGGGAGATTTACTATATGATCTGATCCTGGCGGGTTTCTGACTATTTGGCTGATGCTAGATTCTTCGTTCCCGCTCGCCACCAAACATGCCGTGGGCGGGACGGGAGGGTTCCACCCAGAGTACAAAAGCAAGGAAATTACGACAAAATGAAAACAGAAAATGCCAGACATATTCAGCATTTATGGCAACACCTGTGGAAGGAGGAACAGAATTAACGTTTCAGGTCAATGATCTTCCATCATTTCTGTTGCACGTATCTGAACTCACAGCAAGTCCCATTCCCTTATAAACCCTTGTACCATTGGACCAACATTGGCTTCTGCTCAAGCAAAGTCTTGCTTTTAAAATTCTCTTCTTGTTATCAAATCTCTCCATAGTCTCGCCGCTCCCTATCTCTGTAATTTACTCCAGTCCCACAACCCTCTGAGATATCTGTGCACATCTAAATCGGGTCTCTTGTGCATTCTCAGTTTGAATTGCCCCAGCATTGGAGACCACGCCTTCAATTGCTCTGCAATCCCTTCACTAAACTCTCTACCTCTCTCCCTCACTTTCCTCTTATAAAACTCTCCTTAGAACCCAGTTCTTTGAAGAAAGCTTTTGATCATCCGACCTAGTACCTCCTTATGTGGCTTGATGTGGCACTATGGGGTGAATTTTCCTGTTCTGCTTGCAATGAGAAATGTCTGTTGACCTCGGGTGGGTTTTTCCAGTTTTGGGGCGAGTGCAGCTGGAAAATCCCGCCATGTTTTATAATGCTCTTGTCAAGTGCCTCAGGATGTTTCATTACATTCAGGATGCTATGTAAATGTACATTGTTGTTGTTAATTCTATTTAGTTATATTTGACAGTCATGCAGCTGCCTTTGCTGCTACCTACCCTCTCTTTCACCCATAATTCCTGACTTATTCCAGTCCACCCAACCCTTCAACTCGACACTTACTCTCCATATCTTCCTCATGCTCTCTTCCTTATGTCCCACTTTCTTCTCCCTTCATCTCTTCCTCACTTGCCTATCGTTCACTCGCCTATTTGATTGGACTGCAGGTCTGCCATTTTCTCTTTGTTCCGAACCGTCCATTTCCATTTCAAAAGTTGCCATCATCTCCCCTACTTAAAAAAAAGTACCCTCAGCTAATCCATCCTCTCAAAGTACAATTTCATCGCTACCCTGATCCCCCTTTCCACTCGAAGGTGACCTCACAGATCTCTGCTCATTCCTTTCAAAACTTTGTGTGCTTAAATACCTTGAATGCAGTTTCTATCTTGCTTGCAGCACCAAGAGTGGCTAAAGTTATGACAGACATCTCCTGAGACTGGATCTGTAGTGCGTGGTTCCTCTCTCTACCTGGTCCTCCAGCCTCCTGTACACTTCAGTCCTCCAAACTCAGGCCTGCACACATTCCCCTTAATTTCATCCCCCCATGCCAAAGAACTTAACAAGGTATCATTGTGTTCATATATGGATCGGGGTGGATTAATATGAATTATTAATTTGATAGGCAATAAATTGTTGGCCACCCAGCGATGCCCATGTCCAATGAATGAGCAAAGTAAAAAATAAGTGATTGTTTTTATATTGGAATTTTTTTTGAGGGCTCAAAATATGAATTATTAATTCAATGGACAATAAATTCGATGTAAGCCAGCATTTCACAAATATGCATCTAATTCAAAAGCACTGACAAAATCATTGCTTGCCAGTCCAATATATTTGCAGATGGTTCACTTGCTTCTGTCTTATGACTTTGTTTCATAATAACGTGTAGAGAAAAGCAAATAATAGGGAAAACATGTTGTAATCATTCTCATCTGGTCAGCCTTAGAACAAATGATTGGGTGGAACCAAGACTCACGCGACAGATGGAACAGATGGATGGATGGGTGGTGGTGGGGGAAGGGGGGGCTAAAATTCATATTGGGCACAGCATAAAATGACCGTAAGTGGGCGAACCCACTGGTTAAACATCTGCCTGACTTTCTTCTCCATTAAGTTTAATGATAAGGATAATCTTGCAGAGGGCCAATCCACTTAGAATAGAATAGAATAGAAACCCTACAGTGCAGAAAGAGGCCATTCGGCCCATCGAGTCTGCACCGACCACGATCCCACCCAGGCCCTATCCCCATATCCCTACATATTTACCCGCTAATCCCTCTAACCTACGCATCCCGGGACACTAAGGGGCAATTTAGCATGGCCAATTAACCTAACCCGCACATCTTTGGACTGTGGGAGGAAACCGGAGCACCCGGAGGAAACCTTCTGCCTGCGTTGTGCCTGGACAAAGTTACATTTTACCCTCATTCTTTTGATGCTGGTACCCACTGAGCAACACTTGGGTGTACTTTCATCAGGAAAATTTAAGCCCCTGCTTGCTCAGGAGCATCAAAGTGTTTTTTTACCAGAGTTTTCTTGTTGAAATAATGTATCACAGTTTCCATTTGCATGACGAACAAAAAGTGACAATTTAATTGTACTTGTAGGACATTTGTTTATTTAATGTGGAGAAACTGCGGTTCAGTACAATGGTTTCAACATGTGGCAGTATTTGATCTGTCAAAACGCTAAGCTTCTGGTGCTTGCTGCACTTGATCTCCATTAGGGCCTCAGTATCGGACTGCCATTGCACTACTCTCGAAGCTGGCAAACGTTAGAGGCTGAACCGCCACGTGTGCTGGCCACAGCAGATGCAAGAATTTCACGGAGAGACAGAAATTAAAAGGAGCGACATTATGGAAGAATTTTGAGCCCTCAAAAAAAAATTCCAATATAAAAACAATCACTTATTTTTTACTTTATTCATTCATGGGACATGGGCATCGCTGGGTGGCCAACAATTTATTGCCCATCCCTAGTTGCCTGAGGGCAGTTGAGAGTCAACCACATTGCTGTGGCTTTGGAGTCACATGTAGGCCAGACCAGGTAAGGACAGCAGATTTCCCTCCCGAAAGGACGTTAGTGAACCAGATGGGTTTTTCCGACAATCGACAATGGTTTCATGGTCATCAGTAGATTCTTAATTCCAGATGTTTTTTATTGAGTTCAAATTCCACCATCTGCTGTGGCAAGATTTGAACCTGGGCCCCCAGAACATTAGTTGAGTTTCTAGATTAATAGTCCAGCGATAACCCCCGCCCCCCTCCCCCATTATGTTAGTTATATCGATTCAAATTGTGAAGCAAATGCACAGCAAGGTTCCAGTCTTACTCAACGCAAGTGGCCATGGAGGCTCTCATACACATCAGAATTAATGTAGGTTCTCTGCCGTTTGTTTTTAACTGCCAGTTACTATAAGGCGAAGGTTGAGATCTCCAAGACATATCATACAATAACTGTAGTGTTGACTATAAATAGAAATCCATGGTACATCTAAAGCTAAGCTATGGTATGAAATGAAACCTCTGCTATTTATACAGCCCAGATTGGATATTAATTCTGACAGCTCTGCAATGAAGACTCTTATAAATGTTTGTGAGTTTCTTTATGTATTTCAAATTCATAGGCCAGTATTTTACTGCCTCACCCACCCTGGAATTGGGGCGGGCAAGGCTCGCAGAACGGAAATTCTCCGTTGGCCTTGGGCGGGATTTTACGAGCCACACCCGAGCGAGGTCATGAAATCCCGCCTATAATATCTATTCACTTCCATTAAGTTTTTTAAAAAAGCTCCAAGACATTTCACCTGATGGAGTTTAATGTGTCTGGCAGATACACAAACTAATATTCTATGCTTGGAATCTTGACTGCATCTAGAGGACTATGGCACTGGTTGGAGTCAGCCAGCCATGCATTTCATAGAATCCCTACAGTGCAGAAGGAGGCCATTTGGCCAATCAAGCCTGCACTGGCAATAATCCCACCCCAGGCCTTATCCCCATAACCTCATGTATTTACCCTACTAATCCCTCTGACACTAAGGGACAATTTAACATGGCCAATTCATCTAACCTGCACATCTTTGGAGTGCGGGAAGAAACCGGAGCACCCAGAGGAAACACGTGCAGACATGGGGAGAAGGTACAAACTCCACACTGACAGTTACCTGAGGCCGGAATTAAACATGGGTCCCTGACATATCACTATAAGGCGAAGGTTGAGATCTCCAAGACATATCATACAATAACTGTAGTGTTGACTATAAATAGAAATCCATGGTACATCTAAAGCTAAGCTATGGTATGAAATGAAGCCTCTGCTATTTATACAGTCCAGATTGGATATTAATTCTGACAGTTCTGCAATGAAGACTCTTATAAATGTTTGTGAGTTTCTTTATGTATTTCAAATTCATAGGCCAGTAGATTAGCAGTGCTAATCATTGTGCCACCATGCCAGTCCATAGGAGGCATGGCGAGCTAAGAATTAGCATCAGTATCATCAGGAATTTTAAAACAAGATTGAACATCATCGATACATGCAGAAACAAAGTCACTTTGACTGACAGCAGTACACATAAGTAGAACTTGTGCTGCAAAATGATTCTATTCGCATAATGTTCAGACATTCAACATTGTTAGCAGTTGGTAACAACAGGTTATCATACCACCAACCTGTTCATTTGAAGAACAGCCAGCTCAATGTTACCA
The DNA here is from genome assembly GCF_964213995.1 of Mustelus asterias. Classification (NCBI taxonomy): domain Eukaryota; kingdom Metazoa; phylum Chordata; class Chondrichthyes; order Carcharhiniformes; family Triakidae; genus Mustelus; species Mustelus asterias. The sequence continues at coordinate 78,826,993 of NC_135812.1, read as the reverse complement.
GCTGATGGAAAGTTGGCACATTTGGAGAAATTAAAAATAGAAAAAAAATGAACTCAAAAAACAGTATTTTCTCATTAAAAAAATTTATATGAAAATACTTCCCATAAGACTGATTAAAATCATTTTCTTGCACAATTGCTGCTCTGTTTTTCATCACGGGCATTGAATGAGTTGAGTTATTAAGTTTCAGTATTGATAACTGCAACACATTGGGAACAGCTGGGCTGCTCAAAGCTTTTATCATCACCGTTCCGTGGAATGCCAGTCTTCTTCTTCTAAGCTTTGATTTTCCATAGACAGTAAACCAAGAAAAACTCTTCCCATTAGCGAATGCTGCGAGGACTAGGACACAGATTTAATGGTTTGAACAAAAGGGGAGGTGTTAAAGAATAGAATAGAATCATAGAATCCCTATAGTGTAGAAGGAGGCCATTTGGCCCATCAAACCTGCACCAACTCTCTGACACAGCATCTAACCCAGTCCCCATCCCTTAACCCCACACACTTATCCCATTAATCCCCCTAACCTGCACATCTTTGGACACCAAGGGGCAACTCAGTATGGCCAATCCACCTAAGATGTGAGGAAGAACTTTTGTTATGCAGCGAGTGGTAATGACATGGGAATCGCTACCTATGAAATGGTGCAAACAAGATGATGAATGATTTCAAAAGGAAATCAGACGGGCACTTGAGATAAATGAACTTGCCAGGCTATCGGGGTTTCGTAGGGGAATGGGACTGATGGGATTTGCTCTATGGAGAACCAGTGTGGGCTCAGTGGGCCATTGTCTGTGTCCCAATGACTCCATGAGAAGCATCTGTAAACAGTAGTATACAAACTGGAAAATCTGAGGATAGCAAAGTTTTCAATGTACTTGATTAGTCAAGAATGAATAAAAGGGTTCAGCTGTATTTTTATCTGGCGGTAAGTTAAACTATGTACTTAAAAAATCCTTAGTAAAGTAGAATGTCAGAAAGCGAATGTCGGTTACCCACATGTTTTCTAAATAAGGTCATAGTTGCAGTACGAGATTCTTTTGATTTCAGAGCTGCACTGTAATATGGGTTTAAGTCATTCTCAGAGTCCTCAGCATCCTGGAGTGCTTAATTATGACTAAGATTTCATTCTATTTTTATTCAGTACTTTCATTCTTATTTACACACACTTACTAACAAATGCCTCTGTAAGGAGCAAGGACCATTAATTCACAAAACTGGTGACTAGCAGCCTGAGCGGGTGAGCTGATTTCTCTGCAGGAAGAGATAACTGGAGGCATCTCCAATTCTAACCGCCAACCCTCATTTCAATTCCACTGGCTCTTTTCCCACAGCGCAGGTTTAAAGAGAGCACAAAATGGTAAGCCATGGACAGCTCTTGGAAGGTGACAACTTATAGCCACGTGATGGGGAAGGGCTTTTGAGATGGGAGGCAAGATCAGACCTGGGGCGTCCGTGACTTTCCTTCTCGGACCCACAAAGGAAAATGTTGCACTTACCTGAGAGGCCTCTTCTGTTTATAGGCCAGCTGCCAACTTGCTTCTGCCCTGAGGGAAAATCATAGCAGCATTTATGCTATCATAAGATTTTCTCAGATTATCTACAATAACTTCCTTTGATTGCCCTTTTTAGACAATTATCCTTAATAAAAACCATATTCGAGAGACATGGAACAAAATGTAATTTTCAATCATAAATTTAATGTTCAGGGTTTATTTGGCAAAATGAATGACTCCAGGGCACTTATTCTGGCATCATCTTTCCAACATACAACATTCATTTTTGAACACATTGAAATATCTTTAAAAGCAATAGTAATTAAAGTGCGGCTTGAATTGACCTTGAGGGCGATTTTAGCGTGTGTCCAAATGCATTCTTAAATCCTGATGGTGTCCCCAATTTCGCTCACAGTATGTCCACACCATTTCTGGATTTGGCCATAATCACAATAAAATTGGCAAGTGCTCAATGAGGTCTAGCGAGCAGCCAGCCAAACCAGGAATACAAAAAAAATCTATCAGCTGTGAGAGGAAGCCAAGTTGGAAGTCGATGCTAAAAGAGAGGAGAAATGCTGCTTACCTAGCAGCTAGTATCGAGCAATAGCATTTTAATTAAAAAATCCCTCCCCCCTCTCAAAAATTGTCCAGGTCCTTTTTTGGGGCAGCCTCAAAGATGCCGGTTAGCCCGTTCACTGCCTGGTACAAATGGGCAGAGCATCCAAAGTCTGCCCCTTGACACTTAAAAGTTCCTACTGGTTCACAAATTAGTGTAGGATCCCCAATTCCACATGCAAGCAGCCTCCTGCTAGTTTCAGTAATTAAGCAGGGTATTCCTTCATATCAGATGGATCTTGGATAGTAAAGGGATGCCTGTTATTTCACAGCTATTCGCAGCTATCAGCTCCCATACGCAGGATGTCTGGTAGCTGAAAATCACCTCCATTGTCCCAATGTTATTCTTGTAAAAAAGTGATGGATTATTTCAATTCAGATCTTTTTATGAGTTTTTTTTGTTTTATATATGCATTTCTATTAAAACTAAGTATTAAATTATGATTCTCTAATAAATTGTCACTTTAGAAAAAGAATGTCCCAGCTTATACAATAAAGGAAACAAAATCATTGGAAATGGAAATAATAAGAATTCTGACTTCTCGGCTTTCCTGCAGTTACTTCTTAAAAATGTGTTACTGTCTAGACAGTGCGTGACTCACGGAACTGAGCCTTATAGTACTGCAAACGTGCTTGAATATTTTACAAAGAAAACTCAGTCCTGGCATATAAAATTCAAACTTCTCTTTCTCTATTCTTTCATGGGATGTGGGCATTTCTGGCAAGGCCAGCATTTGTGCCCATCCCCAATTGCCCTTGGAATGAGTGGCTTGTGAAGCCATTTCAGAGGGCAATTAAGAGTCAACCATATTGCTGTGAACAAAGGCCCATAAGAACAGGAGTAGGCCATTCAGCCCCTTAAGCCTGCTCTGCCTCTCCTAGATCAAATCAAATCAAATCAAATCATCATGGTTGATTGTCTACCTCTATGTCACTTTCCAGTACCATCCTGATATTCCACCATGTGATTAATATCAGGAAGTCTATCAGTCTCTGACTTGACCACACTCAATGACTCAGCCATCACAGAACTCTGTGCTAGAGAATTCTAAAGATTCACTACCCTCTGAGTGAAGGAATTCCTCCTCAGCTCAATCCAAAATGGTTTGCCCCTTATTCTGAGAATGTGCCCCTTGGTTCTAGAACCGTGCCCCCAATCACCACCCCACCCCCCCCCCACCACCCCCCTTCCCCCCCACCCCCACCCCACCCCCCCCCCCACCACCCCCCTTCCCCCCCACCCCCACCCCACACGCACCCCACCACTCCCCTGTCCAGCCAGTGGAAACATCCTTTTCTGGATCTGCCCTGCCTATTCTTTTAAGAATTTTCTACACTCCAGTGAGTTCATCTCATTCTTCTAAACTCTAGATAATGCAGGCCCAGTCTCCTCATTCTTTCCTCATAGGCCAGTTCTGCCATCCTGGAATTAGTCTGGTGAACCTCCACTGCATTCCCTCTATGACCAGTATGTGCTTCCTAAGGTAAGGGGACCAAAATTACACAATACTTCAGGTGAGGTCCAACCAATAATCTATATGATTAAAGTAAGACATCAAATCCTAACAAAGTCGGACATACTATTTGCCTTCCTAATTGCTTGTTGCACCTACACGGTGTCTTTCAGTGATTTACGGACAATGACATCCAGTGAATAATTTCACACTTATCTACACTATATTCCATCTGTTATGCTCTTGCCTACTCACTGAGCTTTTCCAAATCCTTCTTTTCATCATCATCACACATATTCCCAGTTTTGCGTCATTTGCAAACTTGGGAATATTATATTTTGTCTGTACATCCAAATTATTGATATAGATTGTGAACAGCTGGAACCTAAGCACTGATCCTTGCAGTGCCCCACTAGTCACAGTAGTCACCCATTTATTCCTACTCTCTGTTTTTTGTCTGTTAACTAACCTTCAATCCCCATGCCAGTATATTACCCCATGTGCCCTAGTTTTGTTTACTAACCTCCTGTGGGGGATCTTATAGAGAACCTTCTGAAAATCCAAATACACGACATCCATTGGTTCCCCCTTATCTACTTTGCCAGTAATTTCCTCAAAAAACTCCAACATGATTTCCCTTTCAAAATTCCATGTTGATTCTGCCCAATGAGTTCATTATTTTCTAAGTGTCTTGTTATCACAACCTTCAGAATAGTTTTGAGTATTTTCCCTTCTACTGATGTCAAGCTAACAGGTATTTAGTTTCCTGTTTTCTCTCTCCCTCCTTTCTTAAATAGTGGGGCTACATTTGCTACTTTCCAATTTGCAGGAACAATTCCAGAATCTATAGAATTTTAGAAGATGCCCATCAAAGCATCAGTCATCTCTTTCAATTCTCTGGGATGTAGATCATTAGGTCCCGGGGTTTTTATCAACTTTAAGTCTTATTAATTTTTCCAGTACTACTTTTTTACTAACACTAATTTCTTTCAGTCCCTCGTTCCCTCTTGTCTCTTGGTTCTCTATTATTTCTAAGAAGTTTATTGTACCTTTCTCAGTGACGACAGACATAAAGTAATTATTTAGTTTTTCTGCATTTCCCTGTTCCCCATTATAAATTCTCCTGTCTCTGCTTGAAATAGACCTGCATTTATCTTTGGTAATCTTTTCCTTTTTGCACACCTATAGAAGCTTTTACAGACTGATTTTATGTTTCTTGCTAATTTATATTCATATTCTATTCTTTATCAGTTTCTTGTCCTCCTCTGCCAAATTCTAAAATGCTCGCAATCCTCAAGCTTACTAGGTTTTTTTGGCAACTTTATAAGCTTCTTCCTATGATTTACTGCAATCTTTTACTTGCGTTGTTAGCCATGGTTGACTCACTTTTCCTGTTGGGTTTTGGTGCCTTAAAGGAATGTATATTTGTTGTAAATCATGTATTAATTCTTTAAATGATAGCCATTGTCTGTCTACCATCATACCTTTTAATATAGCCAACTTGCGCTCATCATTTCAAAGTTTCCTCTGTTTAGATTTAAAACCTTAGTTTCGAATGGAAATATCTTGTTTTCAAACTTAGTGGAAAATTCTAGCATATTATGGTCACTCTTCTCTAAAAGTTATTTTACATCCAGATTATTAAGTAGCTCTTTCTCTGTTGATCTGGAATCATATGTAGGTCAGATTGGGTAAGGACAGCAGATTTTCTTCCTTAAAGGACATTAGAAAAGCCAAATGGGTTTTTTGTAACAATTAATTCAGCTGCCATTGTCATCATCACTGAGACTGAGCTTTTGTATTCCAGATTTTACGAGTTGAATTTAAGTTCCACCAGCTACTGTGAGGGGACTTGAAGTTGTGCTCCCAAAGTATGACCCTGGGCCTTTGAATCACTCATCCAGTGACATTACCACTATGCCACTCTTTGTCCCCTAATTAGCATGGGCAGCACGGCAGCACAGTGGTTAGCACTGCTGCCTCACAACCTGGTGTTGTGAGACTTCTTACTGTGCCTCACAGCACCAGGGACCTGGGTTCGATTCCTGGCTTCGGTCACTGTCTGTGCGGAGTCTGCATGTTCTCCCCATGTCTGCGTGGGTTTCCTCTAGGTGTTCCAGTTTCCTCCCACAGTCAGAAAGACGTGCTGGTTAGATGCATTGGCCATGCTAAATTCTCCCTCAGTGTACCCAAACTGATGCCAGAGTGTGGCGACGAGGGGATTTTCACAGTAACTTCATTGCAGTGTTAATGTAAGCCTACTCGTGACTAATAAATAAACTTTACTTTATCAACCACAAGTTTAAAAAGTTCACAAATGGTGAAAATCGTTCATGGTGTTTGATCGAAAAAAGGAGTCCAATCAATATGGCATATGTGAAGCAAGTCCGATTTCAGTGTAAAGGCTAATGTGCGATAAACAGTTGCTGGCATTTTGTAGTGGATTAGATATTCAATCAGGCTAATGCCATTTAAGAGCAGAATAGTGTGTGTTGTTGGTGAAGGAGCAGTTGTCAATTAGCCTTGCATCTCAAATACTGGAATGTTAGGCACACTGATAAGAAAGAAAAAGATAATGTAATCTGTGACACCTTGGCCAAAATACAAGAACCAGAGGACCTGTTCTGCGTTTGAAGAGAGGTAAATTCTAAATTAATCTTTGGAAACAATGGAGGTGATTTTATGAGAAAAGTTCTAGGTGCCTAGCGAGTGTGAAAATGGGAGAGTTTCAGGTCTGTTTTCTGGACAAGTCCAAATTGTATATCTTATGCGCTACGAGAAGGAAAAAATGGACTCAAGGGAGTGGGCAGGACTTAACTCATCAGGAAGGCTGCTACAGCAGCAGAGGGAGCCATTGCGCATGTCCTGACTTGTGAATGCACATGCACAATGGCAGCCAACAGAGAGGTAACGGGCCTGAGAGAGAGGTCTGTCAGCTCTCTGCTGCTGCAGGCGGTTTCAACAAAGCACCACCACCACCACCCCAACTATCCCAGGGGCCCGCTGCAAATTGCGAGGGCCCCCCACCCAGAATTGTCACCCCTGAGCCCCTCCCCGCCGCCCAGACAGATCGCCCAACTCCTCCCCTCACTGATTGCATGCAGAGTGGCAGCGGGGCCACCCTCCCTCCCTCACCGATTGCAACTGCAGCGTGGTGTCATGTTCATTTTCTAACTGTTCTGTGTCATCAGCTGCCTTTCCAAATGCTTTTTAAAAAATCTGGTGAAATGGGAAATGCGAGATTGACCGAACAGATAACTTTCGATGCCTTTATTTCACATATATCTCAGAATCGTAGGAAGTTTATAACACAAAAAGATGTCACTTGGCTCATTTTATTGCCAAAGGTGAGCCACCCAGCCTAATTCCATTTTCTAGAATGGCTCCCACTGATTTACCTTCAAGTAGCTGTGTCCAGTCCACTTTTGGTAAATCACTCCTCAACTTTGTAGCATTGCTCTTGCCCCACTTTGAAATTTGAACCCCAGTTCTATTTTTGCTCTTTTTCGGTGGCACCTCAACACACCAGCAAAGCCTGGCTGCACTGCGATCAGGGTGCCATATTTGAATTATCTACCCCCCCACCATGGAGGTCTCATGGGCTCCTCACCACACTCCCCATCCTGATTGGAGTCTGCTCTAATCTCCACCTCCCCCTCTACCCCATCCTGACTGGAGTCGGTACTTCTCTCCCCCCATACTCCCCCTGCGCCCCGCCACTGATTGGAGTCAGTACTTCCCCCCAAACAGCCATCACCAGCATCCCCAGCTCCCATGTCTGCTCCTAGCCACCATCACATACAAATGAATGGCCCAACCTCTCCCCACCCATGAGGCTCCCACTGGGATCCGCCCATGGCACTGCCCCTTGCCATAGTTGGCATCGCCAGATTGGCACTAGCTTTTTAGTCTCATTCACTGCTTTTCTGCTCTCCATTATCGTTTCCGACTTTGCCATATCTGAGTCCGCCCTCAGGTTCCTATCCCCCTGCCAAAATAGTTTAAAGCTCCCAAACAACACTAGCAAATCTTCCAGCCCAGATTTTCGGCCCAGCCCCAATGAGGTGCAAACATTCTGGGCTATGCAGACCCCACCTACCCCAGAACCAACCCCAGTGTATCAGCAATCTGAATCCCTCCTGAATCCCTCCCTCTTACATCATCCCTCCAGCCACTCATTACCTGCTCTAACCTTGCATTTCTCTGCTCACCTATGCGCATGGCACTATTAATCCAAAAGTTACTACCTCCGAGGTCTTGCTCTTTAATGTCTTATGGAGATATTAAACAGTTTGGACTTATACTCGCTGACATTTAGGAGGATAAGAGGGGATCTGATCAAGGGATATCAAATTCTAAAAGGGATTGATAGAGTAAATGTAGACCCAATGTTTCCTCTCATGGGGCAATCTAGATCAAGAGATCACAGATATAGGTTGAGAGGCAGTAGGTAGAAAACTGAGATGAGGAGGAACTACTTCTCGCAGAGGGTGGTGAATTTGTGGAACTCGCTGCCCCGAATAGCGGTGGAGTCTGAATCATTAAATGTTTTCAAGAAGGAGATAGATATATTTCTGATTTTTAAAAAACTGGTTAAAGGGATATGGGGAACAATTGGGGAAGTAGATTTGAGATCAGGGAGAGATCAGCCATAATCTGACTGAATGGCGGAGCAGGTTTGAAGGGTTGAATTTGCCTACTTCTGCTCTTAATTACTATGTTCCTGTCTTCCAACGTACCTAGTTCCTTAAAATCTACTTTCAGGACACTATCAGACAATTGGGCTTGCTAGGAGAAATTACCTTCTCTCGTTTCACATATAGTTATACAGCCAGAATATAAAATAGAAAATCTTCATGGATAAGTATTTGCAAGCATATTATTAAATGTGCCAAAATGTAAAAGCGCATCACTTCCCCTGACATTAATATCCTTTATTTCAAAAGCAACTAAATCCCAACTATAGAAATATTAAATAATTTTTATGACTGGCATGTTTCTTCTCCATTTTTTGAATACTAATTTTTCTTTTAATATCACAATATCACCAACTTCTCTTGTTCATTTGCAGAGAGTTTACTGCATTGTCGAAGCCCTTGGTCAAAAGGGTCACGTGAATATTCAGACCATTGATTATTTTAGCTGAAAATCTGTTTGTTCATCTCGCAGGAGAGCGCTGAAGGTAATTTAATTCCGACATAATCTCTTGAAATTACAATCCATCTTCAAACAATTCTAAAGCGCTCTGCATCCGTAGATAAGTCTAAGTAATGAGTAAGAGGCACATTAGCTGTTGGGAGGGAGCACATTCTGACTGAGACACAGTACGAGTGAGTACTTTGGGAATTGGGAGCAAATTGGGAATTTGGTGCTGAGGGGGAGAGGTGCCCCTTTGCTTTTGTGCTTTCTAACTTTTTTCATCGTCATAAAGTGGTCTTGCCCCACTACAGGAGTAGAGGCTAGTTATTTGGTGAGTATTTCAGCTGCTATGAGAAGGCAGCACTCGGGAGCTGACCTGTGAGGGAACAACAGGGCGGTGCAGAATGTTCCAGACTCCAGACACTCAGGAGCTGAGCTGTGAGGCAGCAGGGGGGAGGTGCAGAACGTTCCAGACACTCAGGAGCTGAGCTGTGAGGCAGCGGGGGGGCGGTGGTGCAGAATGTTCCAGACACTCAGGAGCTGAGCTATGAGGCAGCAGGGGGGACAAGTGCAGAATGTTCCAGACACTCAGGAACTGAGCTGTGAGGCAGCAGTGGGGCGGTGCAAAACGTTCCAGACACTCGGCAGTGCCAGAATTCAAAAGCATGATGTCAATTTTTGACAAGTGATGTCAGCACAAGGGATGGAGCGGATTGGTAGGAAGTGGGTAAGTTATGTTCTGAACTTTAAAGCTAAAGGAGACGTAAAAGTTTTAATGCTTTTAAATAAAATATTAAATCATTTTCCACTTGGCGTAAATTTAAAGTAAGAGTCTTTTAAGCCAAAAGCATGATGAGGGAGCACAGTGCCATGTTTTGCATGGCTTCAGCGTGTGGCAATTCTTAGACACTTCTTGAAGTCCGGATGACGATATGTGAAAGGAAGTATGGTGAGAGTAACGGTTCCTATGAGGTGTGTAGCCAGATCCAAATTCACGGCACTGCGGGTGGCTCAGCTGCACAAGGGGGAGGGATAAGAGTGAAAGACTCAATAGTGAAGGGTGCAGGTAATAGTAATAGGAGACTCAATAGTGAGGAGTGCAGGCAGGCATTTTTGCAGCTGCAGACGTGAATCCAAGATGGTACGTTGCCTCCTTGGTGCCAGGGTCAAGGATGTGGATGACACAGTGGCACAGTGGTTAGCACTACTGCCTCACAGCGCCAGGGATCCATCCTTACGTGATTGTGTGGAATTTGCACATTCTCCCCACATCTGCATGGGTTTCCTTCAGGTGCTCGAGTTTCCTCCCACAGTCCAAAGCTGTGCAGGTAAGGGTGGATTAGCCATGCCAAAATTGCCCTTTAGCATCTAAAGATCTGTAAGTTAGGTGGATTGATCATGGTAAATGCATGGGTTACGGTGATAGTATGGAGGGGAGGGACAAGGTGGGATGCTCTTTCGGAAATTTGGTGCAGACTTGATGGGCTGAATGGCCTACTTCTGCACTGTAGGGAATCTGTCACTGAATGGTTGCAGCGCATTCTGAAGGGGGTGGGTAAACAGGAAGAGGTCGTGTAGGCAAGCAATTGCTACCAACAACATAGATAGAAAGAGGGATGAGGTCCTGCAACAAAAATTTAGGGAGCTAGGTAACAGATTGAAACCAGGACCTCAATCTTTGGATTACTCCCGGTGCCACATGCTCGTGGGTATGAGAACAGGAGAATAGAGCAGATGAATGTGTGGCTGAAAGAGATAGGGATGGAGGGAGGCCTTTAATTTTCTAGACCAAGAAGAAAAAAGCCAAGGCAGAACAAAGAGTGACTCGTTAAGACAGAAGGCAATGTGGCAAGGCTGGATGGCGTTCATTTTAATGCAAGGAGTCTTACAGATAAGGCAGATGAATTGAGGCTGTTGATTAAGACATGGGAGTATGATATTGTGGTGAACCATCGATGGTTACCACTGGGGTTTGTTATTAGGTTACTGTTGGGCTAGGGTGTTGTTACTGTGGGGGTTGTACAATGTTGTTGGGTTAGGGTGTTTACCTGTTATAAGAGTTATCATGGCACATCCCAGTGGGGCCCCGCCTCCGGTGGCGAGGTATAAGACCCTCTGCTCCGGCAGGACCCCTTCAGTCTGAACTGGTGTATTCGTGTTAGTAGTTCCATTGTTACACAATAAAAGCCTTCAATATCGAAGCCTTGGTTCCACGTGCTTAATTGTCGCGCATCAATTTTATTGTGTAACAGAAAACTCTCAGCTGTACAAAAAAAAAAGTATGGAACAGATCTTAAAACCAGATCGTCTGGCACTGGACCCACGTGCGGTCGGTGCCGCTAACACCTTCGACCACTGGTGGAAGTGTTTCGAGGACTACCTGGCAGCCTCTGTAGCTATCACTACAGACAGTGATAAACTCCAGGTCCTCCACGCAAGGGTAAGCGACACGATTTATCTCGCCATTCGTGCGGCTCCCACTTACCCGAGGGCCGTCGAGCTCCTGAAGAAACGATACACGAAACCACCCAACGAGATACACGCTCGTTACCTCCTCGCTACACGACGTCGGCAGTCGGGCGAAACCATGGAGGACTACGCCAATGAGCTCCTGCAGCTTGCCAGGGGTTGCAATTGTAAAGACGTATCAGCCGAACAATATATGTACGACCTCGCCCGAGACGCGTTCGTAGCAGGGGTAGGGTCCTCGTACATCAGGCTTAAATTGCTGGAAAAGGGGAACCTCGACTTGACCCAAGCAATGGAGATGGCTGGGATGCTGGAAGCGGCGTCGAAGAGCTTGGCGCTGTACCCCGAGGACCACGTGCAGTCAACGTGGCAGGAGCAAGCTCAGCTCCCTCCTCGCCCCGCTAACCCGCGCTCCCAGATCGATCCGACGACGGCGGCAGCTCCAGGTGGCCAGCGATGCTATTTTTGTGGTGGGGCCAAGCATCCACGGCAACAGTGTCCGGCAAGAACGGCAATCTGCAGCCAGTGCGGTAAAAAAGGCCACTACGGCAAAGTCTGCAGGTCAAAGTCTAAAAACGGCAGTGCAGCTTGTAACCCTCCAGAACGGAGACAATCTCCTTCGGCGTTGCAGTACCCACGAGGTCCGACCACGTGCGAACCCAGGACGGCGCCATCGTGGCTGACGGAGGAGGAGGAAGACCACCAGGAGTCGCTGCGTTTGGCGCCCTCGCCCACGTACGATTCATGGGGGCGGCCATCATGGTCCACGACGACTAGCAGCGACCAGCAGGGGTCCTCAGCATCAACATCGGCGGCATGCAGTGACGCCCAGGGGCCAACGGTGGCATCGATCTCCCTGGACCAGACTAAGCACCACAGGCTTGAGAATTCCATGATGGATATAAAGGTAAATGGTCGAACTGTGAATTGTCTGTTTGACAGTGGGAGCACCGAAAGTTTCATACACCCTGAAACTGCTAAAAGGTGTGGACTCCGGGTTCTCCCTGCCAAGCAGACAATTTCCATGGCATCACGGTCCCGGTCTGTACCGATCCAAGGACGATGTATGGTAACTCTTGAGGTACAGGGCACAATTTACGAGCAATACAGGCTCCTTGTGTTACCTCACCTTTGTGCGCCAATTCTCCTCGGACTAAATTTTATGGTCCACATGAAGAGTGTGATCCTACAGTACGGTGGGCCACTCCCTTCACTGGCAGTAGGGAATCAGCCGCAGCCTCCAAATTGCCCAAAGCGCCCCGCATGCAATCTTTCCACTCTGAAAATCACTACACCGTCCCTCTTTAAGAATCTGGTACCTGGCTGCAAGCCCATCGCTACTAAAAGTAGGCGTTACAGCGCTGAGGACCGGATCTTTATTAGATCTGAGGTTCAGCGGCTCCTCAAGGAAGGGATCATACAGGCCAGTGCTAGTCCGTGGAGAGCGCAGGTCGTGGTAGTCAAAAGCGGGAACAAACCTCGGATGGTCATCGACTATAGTCAGACCATTAATCGTTATACGCAGCTGGATGCGTATCCTCTCCCACGCATTTCTGATATGGTCAATCAGATTGCGCAGTACCGAGTGTTCTCTACCATAGACCTTAAGTCCGCCTACCATCAACTCCCCATCCGCCCAGAGGACCGACAATATACGGCTTTTGAGGCGGATGGTCGTCTATACCAATTCCTCAGGGTTCCATTTGGTGTCACCAATGGGGTCTCGGTCTTCCAGCGTGCTATGGACCGAATGGTGGACCAGAACGGGTTGCGGGCTACCTTCCCGTACCTGGATAACGTCACCATCTGCGGCCATGACCAGCAGGACCACGACACGAATCTCCAACACTTTCTGCGCACCGCATCTCGCCTGAATCTGACCTATAACAGGGAGAAGTGCGTATTCCGTACGCGCAGGTTAGCCATCCTCGGATACGTGGTGGAAAACGGGGTCATTGGCCCTGATCCAGACCGTATGCGCCCACTTACTGAACTTCCCTTGCCCGCTAGCACGAAAGCACTGAGGAGATGCCTCGGGTTCTTTTCGTACTATGCACAGTGGGTCCCCAACTACGCGGACAAAGCTCGTCCGCTCATCAAGTCCACGACCTTCCCACTTACGCGGAGGCCCAATTGGCCTTCAAGGCTTTGAAAAGCGACATCTCGAAAGCCACGATGCACGCGGTGGATGAATCCATCCCTTTCCAGGTGGAGAGTGATGCATCTGATTTCGCCCTAGCCGCCACACTAAACCAGGCAGGCAGGCCCGTCGCGTTCTTTTCCCGCACCCTTCAAGGCCCCGAAATTCGGCACTCAGCGGTGGAGAAGGAGGCTCAGGCCATTGTGGAGGCAGTCAGACACTGGCGCCATTACCTGGCAGGGAAGCGGTTCACCCTGATCACGGATCAACGATCCGTGGCGTTTATGTTCAGCAACACGCAGAGGGGCAAGATCAAGAACGATAAGATCTTGCGGTGGAGAATTGAGCTCTCCACCTATAATTATGATATTATGTATCGTCCAGGGAAGCTCAATGAGCCCTCGGATGCCCTCTCGCGCGGAACATGCGCCATCATGCAGGAGGACCGCTTGAAGGCTCTCCACAATGATCTGTGTCATCCTGGAGTCACCAGACTCTACCATTTCGTCAAAGCCCGCAACCTGCCCTACTCGGTGGAGGATGTCAGGTCAGTGATGAGAAGCTGTCGGATTTGCGCAGAATGCAAACCACACTTTTATCGACCAGACCGGGCACAATTGGTCAAGGCCACTCGCCCTTTTGAGAGGCTGAGCATGGATTTTAAGGGCCCCCTTCCCTCAACGGACCGGAATGTCTATTTCCTCAACATAATAGACGAGTACTCCCGGTTCCCGTTTGTTGTCCCCTGTGCGGACACGTCGACTGCCACCGTCATCAAGGCATTCAGTGAGCTTTTTACCCTGTTCGGGTACCCCTGCTACATTCATAGCGACAGGGGCTCGTCGTTCATGAGCAACGACTTGAGGCAATTCCTGCTCTCATTCGGGATTGCCTCTAGTAGAACCACGAGCTACAACCCTAGGGGTAACGGACAGGTGGAAAGGGAGAATGCTACAGTCTGGAAGGCTGTCCTACTGGCACTGAAATCCAGGGGCCTTCCAGTCTCCCGTTGGCAGGAGGTCCTTCCAAATGCGCTCCATTCTATCCGCTCCCTCCTGTGTACGGCAACCAATGCTACTCCCCACGAGAGGATGTTCTCATTCCCTCGGAAGTCGTCCTCGGGGATCTCATTGCCAGCCTGGTTGACGTACCCAGGACCCGTCCTTCTGCGGCGACATGTGAGGGCTCGCAGGTCCGACCCCTTGGTCGAACCGGTCCAACTCCTCCACGCCAACCCTCAGTATGCCTATGTGGCATATCCTGACGGGCGAGAGGACACTGTCTCCATTAGAGACCTGGCGCCCGCAGGGGACGTAGCAACTCCTGTCGCTCCTATTCCCCCAGTCACGAATCCACTACTCCTCATTGCTTCCCCAGACGTGGCGCGGTCAGCACCGGGACCAGTGCATAACAGTTTTACTCCCATGTACAGCTTGCCTGAGACTCGGAGATCGGCGCCACCACCGAAGGTTCCAGGATCCCCTGCACCATCGCCTCACCAGGGCCAACCGGCCCAGGAGTCCTTGAGGGGACAGCCGGACGTTGTTTTGGAGAGAACGCCACCACAAGCACCTGCTCCGGTTTCGCAACCGGTGTTGAGGAGATCACAGCGTCGGTGCGGTCCTCCAGACCGTCTGGACTTGTGAATTCTGTATATATGACCTTTTTTTTTCTTGCACCCCGCCACCTTTTGTTTTTAAAGGAGGGGTGAATGTGGTGAACCATCGATGGTTACCACTGGGGTTTGTTATTAGGTTACTGTTGGGCTAGGGTGTTGTTACTGTGGGGGTTGTACAATGTTGTTGGGTTAGGGTGTTTACCTGTTATAAGTGTTATCATGGCACATCCCAGTGGGGCCCCGCCTCCGGTGGCGAGGTATAAGACCCTCTGCTCCGGCAGGACCCCTTCAGTCTGAACTGGTGTATTCGTGTTAGTAGTTCCATTGTTACACAATAAAAGCCTTCAATATCGAAGCCTTGGTTCCACGTGCTTAATTGTCGCGCATCAGATATTGCTATCACAGAGACATGGTTGAGGAAAGGTCAGGATTGACAGTTCAATATTCTAGAGTATATCATCTTCAGGTGAGACAGGGGGCATGTAAAAGAGGTGGTGTGGCATTATTGGCAGGGAGGAGGGGGTTATATCTTAGCAGGTTCCTCAACTGAGGCCATATGGGTAAAACTTAAAAACAATAAGGGGACAATCACTTTGCTGGGAGTGTAGTATAAGCCCCCAGTCTACACAGTCAGGCAGAGATAGAAGAGCAGATATGTAGACAAATCACAGGGAAGTGTAAAAACAATAGGGAAATAATAGTTCGGGATTTCAACTTCTCCAATATTAATTGGCATAGTGAAAGTGTGAAAGGCTTTGAGTGGGCGGTATTCTTAAAGTGCATTCAGGAGAACTTTTTCAGAAAGCGTGCAGAAAGTCTGACAAGACAGGGGGCTGTACTGGACCTAATTCTGGGGAATTAAGCAGGGCAGGTGGCGGAAGTGTTAGAGGGGGAGAATTTTGGTGATAGTGACCACAATTTGGTAACATTTAAGGAACAGGTCAAAGATGTTTCACAAATAAAGTTCTGAACTGGGGGAAGGTTGATTTTTAATAATAGACAGGATCTGGCCAAAGCAGATTGGGATCAGCTACTTGTAGAAAAATCCACATCAGAACAGTAGAAGCCATTCAAAAAGAAAATGCCAACATGTTACTGCAAAATTAAAGAATGGGATCAACAAATCTAGAAAACCCTGAATGCCAAGTGTGGTAATATAATCAGGGCCTAGTTTTAAGGCTGATTAAATTGGATATCCTAAATTAAAGAATTGGGCATATTAAAATCAAACACAGTCAAACCTCGGGCAGACCAAGTGTACAAATACACAAACATGTCTGGGCTTGACCCATCAATCACCCATCAAACGTCGTTGCACTCTACTGATACTTAGCAGGAGATCATTGCACACCATTGAAATGCACCGGCCTATTGTTAGAAGCCCAGATCGGGCCAGACTTCTGTCACCGAGAGTTCCTGCAGTTACCTTATCTATTAACAGGTTACATGTAAGCAACAGCATGGAGATGGACACCTGGGGGCGGACCCTGGTGTCCTGTCAGGCAGACATCAAGAAACCCACTGGGTATTGGAACCCTCTCCTGGGACCTCAATGGCCGGAAGCCAGAGAAGTTTCTGGAAAGGGAAACAGGCAGGGGGATAAAGGTACACATCTCAGACACACCAGGAGCGAAGACTCGACGAGGGAGGCGACCTTGACCATTCTGAAGACTGACCAGAGAAGGAAGGGAGGAAGAAGCTGCCATCGAGACTCACCTTCGTGACGACGGACCAGAGGAACTCAAAGAATCGAGCCTGCAGTTTAACCAAACCATCTTTGCAGGTAGTATACTTGAATCTGGGGTATCCTCTTGTTTTATGTGGGTAATGTAAGGGTTAATAGTGTTATTATTAATAAACTTATTGAACCTTTACTTGTGTTTGTCCTTTGTCCATCTTGCAAATACGGGCACAGGAGTAAAACCTTGGAGTAAGCAAACTGGTCGAAAGTATCTGAGAATTAACAGATACAACACAAGGGATACAGAAGACATAGGTGAGGTTTTAAATTAGTTTTTGGCATTTGTATTCACTATGGGGAAGAATGATGTAGGTATAGAAATCAAGGAGTACTGTGATAGAACTGAACAAATTAGCTTTGGGAGGGAGGAGGTATTAGCATTATAGCTCCCCACTTGCAGAGAGCTAGTGGCCCGGCCCTGTTAGAGTGAAAGGGGGACAATTGGGACCTCTTCCCCAGAGAATCAGGTGGCGGGGGGTGCCCCCTGGACATTGGCACCTTGGCAGTTCTAGCCTGGGCCCCTAGCACTGCCCATAGGGCTAGGTGCCAATGCCCAGGGGGCACCTTGGCACTGCCCACCAGGCTTCAGGCAGTGTCATGGGGGATGGAACCTAACATGGGCCTAATGGGGGGGCAGGGTCTCTGGGGTTGATCGATGGGGGTGGGGGGGGGGAGGGGTCCAGCTGCCACTCTGCAGTCGGGATCGGTGGGGGAGGGAGGCCAGCGATCGGGGCTGGCCATCAGGGTGGGGGGGAACAGCCTGCTGGGGGGTTTGCGGCTGCATGGGGAGGGGGGAGGGAATTGGAGGGTGGTGTGGAAGATCAGGGCTGCAGGGCTGGGGGGTTAGAGGCTGGGGGGGCCAGCGATCAGGCCATGGGGGAGGGTCGCAGTTGGAGGATTGCGGGGTTGGCCAGCAATCGAGCTGGCCAGCAATCAGAAAGCAGGCAGCCAGGGCCCACTGCGCATGCGCCGATCTCAACGCTGACAGATCGACGCACGCACAGTGGCCCACTCAGTGCTATGCTGCCGGCCTCTCCAGCGGGAAGGGGCCCTGTCCTGCAGTATAAATATCTCCCACTTTCTATGCCTTTTAGCTTTGACAATGGGTCATCTGGACTCAAAACGTCAGCTCTACTCTCTCCTTACAGATGCTGCCAGTCCTGCTGAGATTTTCCAGCATTTTCTCTTTTGGTTTCAGATTCCAGCATCTGCAGTAATTTGGTTTTATCCCACCTCCTGA
Source organism: Mustelus asterias (assembly GCF_964213995.1). Lineage (NCBI taxonomy): Eukaryota > Metazoa > Chordata > Chondrichthyes > Carcharhiniformes > Triakidae > Mustelus > Mustelus asterias. The sequence goes on along the minus strand of NC_135812.1, from coordinate 78,809,081 downwards.
TTTTCAGCGTGATTCACGCAGATCCTCCGCAGTGCCCAGAGTGTGGGAGATTCATTTTGAAACTCCCACTGAAAAAAAACAGCATGAATTACTCCAGTTTTCATGCGAATTTGACATTTTGAACTTTTTGGGGAGAATCGCCCCCAATAAGTATGTGAAAGCTTTAGATTAATACAAATTTCATGAGGCACTATTTGAACAGAGCTTGTGGGTGTCGACCACAGACATATAATAGCAGATGAACATTAAATAAAACTATTCTTATCTCAACACTTGTTTTTCTCTGTATCACCAACGATAACCTTTCCAGATTGCAGATGAAAGGTTTGACAAAAATCGATGTAGTACTTGAGTCCTACATGAAACGTGGAAACTCTACTGTTATGCAAATCAAGAAGAGAACACTTCAATTTTGTTTAATACATTAAAGCAGTCTTTTGTTCCAAATTAACATAAAAAATGTACTGATAGGTGCATATCCAGAGATTTCAATTTGAGTTATCAGTTAAATGAAATAATGTAGAAGTGGTCAAACGTACATCATCACAGTACAAAGGATTGTTCTGTCACAACTGAAAGGTTCTTCTCAAGTGTGGCTGAGTATCAACCCCCATACACCGTCATCAGCATCCTTTCATCTAATGAAAGACGATGGACACAGAAGTGAACAAAATCCATTTTGGCGGGGCTGTCCTCATTTGACACACATTTGCTGATGGTTGTAGAGATCAATCCTTGAGAGGCAGATTCTACCACAAGTGTCACACACATGAAGCTACCGAGCGTTGTTGTGGGTTGTTGTTTTAGGTGTTGGCACCGGTCATCATGTTGGTGCATGCCAGCCCATAGGAGCTGTCACCATTTTCCTTTGTCATCAGCTGCTGACTCCCATATGCAATAATCAATATCTAGGGCCTCCCTGTTACACTTTCACAGATAACACTATAAAATAATGAGCTCTCAACCCGGCTGCAGCAGAGGAATCTACTTCTGGGAGCCAAGTGAGAGAAACCACTCAAGGAACCAACAGTTCAAATAGAGCGATCAGTCTACGTCTAAACATGTGCTTCATACGTTTATGGATGTAATTATTCATTTATCCCATCCATCTTATTCCCCATTCACTGTATCCATTTCCAAAGAGTGATTATACTCAAGTTACTTCCCTTAGTGAATTAACAACTGATCCGCACAAAGTAAATTCAGTTTATTTATTAGTGTCACAAGTAGGCTTACATTAACTTCATTACATGCAGTGGAGTTAATTCATACTCAGTAGGATTCAGACTGGAATTGACTGGACAATTCCAGTTAATAATCACGCTTTCAGACTACCTGACTGCTTTATTGTAAATAATGAGAGCTTTGATTGTAGTGCTCAGTTTTCATATTTTAAGTATCTACAGTGCCATCTACAGTTGAACATCAACCAGATCTTCATTAATTGATGTTTCCGTGAGTTCCAAACAAGACTATCTGTTCCTCAGTACAAAGGTCAGTACGAATACCTGTTTCTTTTTTCTCCTTGTTAGATTTTGGTAAGATCTTTGTGGGACCTGGTTTTTTTTGTGACTGGCATGTATGATCTAAATGTAAGTGGCCAAAAACGTAAAGATCATTTTTTCTTTCCATCCACTTAACAGAGAAAGGACAGTTGAACTAAGTTGTAGATCCTTGTTGCGCATGTTTCTCAACCTCAACAATCCATACTAGTTCTCAATGAAATGATGTGGAGATGCCGGCATTGGACTGGGGTGGGCACAGTCAGCAATCTCACAATACCAGGTTAAAGTCTATCAGGTTTATTTGGAATAATGAGCTTTCGGAGCGCTGCTCCTTCATCAGGTGAGTCACAACACCAGGTTAAAGTCCAACAGGTTTGTTTGGAATCACGAGCTTTCGGAACGCTTCTCCTTCATCAGGTGAGTGATTGAAGACTCACCTGATGAAGGAGCAGCGCTCCGAAAGCTTGTGATTCCAAATAAACCTGTTGGACTTTCACCTGGTGTTGCGAGGCTTCTTTCAATGAAAGAACATCAAGATCCTCTGGCGACAATGCATACACTCTAGGAATAGCTAATGTTCGTTGACGTGTGTAATGATAATCATGGTAACCTGTCCAGCATTAATTTGAGAACCGTTATGTTTGTAAAGCTTTAGAACAGACTTTTACAATTACTCTTTCCCTAAACATAATCATCATAGACTTTAAACGATAAACATATTTAAGAATTTCTCCAACACCTATCCAGCAAACAAGTCATATTTGCATGTCATTTATTCTTAACGGAACTATATAATCTCAAAATCAATAGGTTTATTACTGGATTATCATTACAACTTCTCTTATTCGCGTTTCAGCGCTACAAGTAGAATGCACATGCATAATCTCTCGATATTAAAAAAATCATCTTGATAGCCTTCCTCTTAACTTAACCTATGTTTCTCCATCCATCTTTGTTCATCCTGTAATTCCACTTCAAAAAAATCCTCAACATTTCAGCAAAGCCTTCACCTTGGTTGTTACCCACACATTAAGCAGAACAATGGATCTCACATAGCTGCGGCATATTATAGAGCAAATTTAATATCTATGGCAAATGACTTACCCGAGTCCAAACCGAAGTTCATCTATTCCTGTCAATAACTTAATTTTCCAAACTCAGATATTCTCCTGCACAATATTTGACTTTTATTACAATTTGGACTGTTCTTAAATGCTCTGGTGCAGAAAACGTGAACCAGCAGATAATTGAATGCCAAACTTAACACAAGGACTGGTGGTGACAGCATTTTCTGTAAAAGGGGAACTACATTTTTTAAAAGCCTGCACTGCAAGAAAACAAAAAGATTCAAGAGAATAATTATGCTCAATTAATTTTCACACAATTGTATTACATGTGTGTCTCATGTGATTATAAGTAAATCAGTATCTCTAATACTCCTCTGGTCATTATAGAATCCCTACAGTGCAGAAGGAGGCCATTCGGCTCATCGAGTCTGCACCGACGCTCCAACAGGCCCTATCCCATAGCCTCATGTATTTACCCCTCTAATCCCCCTAACCTACACATCATGGGACACTTAAGGGACAACTTAGCATGGCCAGTCTACTTAATCTGTACATCTGTGGACTGTGGGAGGAAACTGGAGCACCTGGAGGAAACCCATGCAGACACGAGGAGAACATGAAAACTCCACACAGACAGTTACCATGGGCAGACCAGGGGAGAAGATGCAAACTTCACACAGTCACCCAAGGCTGGAATCGAATCCGGGTCCCTGGCACTGTGAGGCAGACACGCTAACCACTGTCTCACCTTGCCACCTGTGACCTAATTCCTTTGGGGCAGCAATGTATTTTCTTTGCTTGTTACTACTTTTCACATTTATTAATCATAGAATCCCCACAGTGCATAAAGAGGCTATTTGGTCCACTGAGCCTGCACCGACAACAATCCCACCCTAGCTGTATCCCTGTAGCCCTATATATTTACCCTACTAGTCTCTCTGACACTAAGGGCCAATTGAAGATGGCCAATCAACCTAACCTGCACATCTTTGGACTGTGGGAGAAAACCCATGCAGACATGGGGAGAATTTACAAACTCCACATAGACAGTCACCCAAGGCCGGAATTGAACCCAGGTCCCTGGTGCTGTGAGGCAGCAGAGCTGGCCACTGTGCCACCTGATCTATAAACAACTGGAAGCAGGCTACAAAAAAGACCTACATGAAAATCCTTTCTGTATATTTTGGTAAAAAGGCAAACTGCAAAGATATTTTTCACCTCTCTGTATACTTTCTATCAATTCATCATTCTCTTAATTATGCTGCTGAACTGAGCAACTAATTATAATTGACCGTAAAAGTATTAATTTTAAGCAAATCACAAATAGGTCGTAAGTGCACCACTGAACTGGGATATTAGAAAGCTCCTGCTGCACAGGAGTGATTTTTAAAAGGCGCTGACAATAAGGTTTGCTGGATTTGCATTCCACATTCAAAACTTTCTGAGATCATTCAAAATCCCCATATGTAACTCTGAATGCCTGTTGTTAACTGTGATACTTAACAAAGAATCATGCAGTGGACGATGCAAGAGACAGGTCATTAAAATGAGCTGTAAAAGTAAAATGAAGGCAATAGAAATTGGGACCACAGAAACAACAGTGGAAAAATACATGTTGTACTGAATTAAAATGACTGCCGTGTGACTTACTGCCAGGATGTACTTGACCTTTGTTTACAGGATGCGGAGTCTGAACAAATCGTTATGCAATCAGTTGGATAGAGTGGAAAAGTAGGAATGGAAAAAGCACTGCAAAACTAAAATCAGAGACAGTGCAAGATGGGGTGTAAAGCAGCAGCTAGTATGAGAATTATACTGCTGCAGAGGGTTAAACTGTAATGCAATCTGATTGTGATTAATTGTTCCATTTCATTAGTTCTCAATAGGCAAAACCAGTTTCCGATGACTTTTCCCCATTTTCAGCACATCAGTGTCAATTTTATAACTTCTCACCCAAACTATGGTTTCATGTCTTTATTGACTTGCAAATGGTGTTTTAGTAGAAAATAAATTAGAAATAAACTCACAGCGTCAGTTTTAACGTGGCAGAATATCAGTCGCACAATTAAGAGGATGCTGTACCACTTACGGAAAAAAATTAAAGATATGCTTGAAAGCACTTCCGCACTTTTCAATCATACTATTGAGATAAGAGATTAATTTAGGAAAAAAAAGGAAAGTCTATTATATGCCAGAATTAGTCTTTCCTATAAGTCTTGTACTTGTACATGCAGGAATATTTTTCATATATCAAGATTATGAAATCAGAAATTGAATTAATAAATACCCATTTCTTTCTGTCTTTATGGGTCATTAAAGTAACAGTAATATTAATAGTGCTTACCTTAATTTATCGGCAAATTGAACAGAAAATTCAGGCATGGGACAGCTCTGCAGTTAAATGTCACAGGGCGGCAAGGTGGCACCGTGGTTAGCACTGCTGCCTCACAGCGATAGGAGCCCAGGTACAAATCCGGCCTTGGGTAACTATCCGTGTATAGTTTGCACGTTCTCTTTCCTCTCTTTCTTTCCCACTGTGTTCTGAAACTGGAATTAAAATTGAATTCAGAACCTCACCCACCCCACCTCAATAATTGACTCTCCTTCTCAGTTCTTCTTGTAAGGATTTCCCAATGATTAAGAAGAATGTGGTTAAGGATTAACTCTGCTAATTATCCTGTTCACTTTGCTTTTACGTCACCAATTCACTCCTTCAAATAACTTTGCAGGCAAAGCATTATTGAACTGAATGGTGCAGGGACAATTCAATGTACAACCAGACAGCTATAGATAGCATGTTTCAGAAATTTCTGGCCCATTCAAATCAAGTTCAAAACTGAAACTACACTCAGTTTGTTAAACTTCAAATGAGAAGAGTGGACACAGTCAATCACCATAATGATACTACCTTATAGTCTAAAAACAAATTATTTTTGTGGCACGTTGGATTGGTTTATTTGAAAATGCTAATCAGTATGGATTGACATTGTTAATTCTAGCCATGAGCAATGCACAAAATAGCCTGGGAGATGGAAGAAGCAATTTCATGTCATTGTTAACTCGAATACCTGCATCTTTACTCTTAAACTAATGGCTTTAGATGAAAGAAGCTGACAGTTCTAATTGTCATCATTGTTTTGCCTTCCTAATAAATTGTATGGCTGTTGGATGAGGGAGTGAGCACAAACAAGGAATCATGTGTTGAAGTTATAACAGAGCAGTATCCTGGATAAAAGCAAATTACTGCGGATGCTGGAATCTGAAACCAAAAGAGAAAATGCTGGACAATCTCAGCAGGTCTGGCGGTAAGGAGAGAAAAGAGCTGACGTTTTGAGTCCAGATGATCCTTTGTCAAAGCTGGTCTTTTGCTTTAAGTAAATCTGATGAAGACCTGCTGAGATTTTCCAGCATTTTCTCTTTTGCTCTCTCAAAAGGTTTTATCCTTTGAGTTGTATGTTTGTGTGTATCTAATGTCCAAGAAGGTTTGCAACCTACACACAGAACATGCAGAATATCATGTTCAAAGACAATTGAAAAGAAAGCGTGACACTTCCATTCAAAGGATGCATTCTGCAAGAGGACACGTTCAAAATAAAACAAGTTATCAATCACTTATGGGCTGAATCCATTCCTGTGGGTTGGTGTCTTGCTGTTTCTCTCTGCCTCATTACATCATTTGATCTTTAAGTAAATCTGATCAAATAGTAGAGTGTACACATTGTTCTGGTAGCTTATTTTTAGTCTTGGAGATGATGGGAGAATTTGGCAGGCATCACAAATAAGCCTGAAACCATAAATGGCTTCAAAAAAAGGCTGCAGCTTTCAATTCATAAGGGATTAGATTGCTTTTGGAAACTGCAAGCAAAAGTGATGGGAAGAAAAACTCAGCATAGAAGAAACAAAAACATACTTCCTCAGTGTATTTATTGGAGGAATGCTGAATAATGTAGCAAATCATACTTCCATTTTATTACTCCAGAAATTAAATTCACGTTACGCATGGAAAAAAAACTTTATTTAAACTTCTTTTGATTGTTCAATCAAAAGGATATTGACCTGATTGGTTGATAACTGCTAAATATGAAGTTATGAAATAGGAGCAGGAGTAGGACGTTCTGCCCTTCAAGCCTGTTCCGGCATTCAATCAGGTCACAGCTCATCTGTTATCTTCAGTTCCACATTCCGCATCCACCTCCAATAATCTTTGATTCCCATGCCCAACAAGAATCCTGTTTGACCTGTCGCAATGTTGCAGTGAAACCCATTGCAAACTCAAGGAATAGCGCCTCATCTTTCAATTAGGCACTTTATAGCCTTCTGGACTGAACATTGAGTTCAACAACTTCATAGCATGAACTCCACCTCCACTTCATTTCCATTTACTTAATTTTATTTTACTATTTCTATTTACTATTTCTTTTCATCTTAGTAATCCATTTTTATTAATTTATGTTCTTATTTTTATTTGTATTTTATTTATTATTTCTTCCATCGTTTCATTTGTCCACTTCTAAAAACATCGCTTTCCATCTGGTTTCACCTCCCCCCCCCCCCCCACTCCCCACCCTACTAGGCCATCTGCCACGTTCCTCAGGTTGCCCTTTCACGTTCTGCCATTTACACATTCTGATCTCTTAGTGGACTTTATTAGCACAATTTCTAGCCTTTATCACCACCATTTACATTCCCTTTGTCTTTTTGTCTCTGCCATCCCTATCAATAACAGCTCCCACCAACACCCCCCTCACCCTTGCAGTGTAAATCTCATCCTATTTTCCTTGTCTTTAATTCTGAGGAAGGGTCATACTGACTCGAAACATTCTCCCTTCACAGATGCTGTCAGACCTGCTGAGAATTTCCTGTTTTTGTTTAAGGATCCATCGCCCTCCACCTTAAGTATATCGAGTGACTCTTGCTTACACTGCCTTCTGAGGCAGAGAGTTCCAAAGTCACACAACCCTCTAAGAGAAAGAAATTCTCCCCTTCTCTGTCCTATAAGGACGACCCCTAATTCTAACGTTTTTCTCAAGCGTTGTTTTTAGATTTATCAGTCCGCAATGATTTATCCTTTTCGGAATTGGGGCAGCAAGTGTGTCGCATCTTAATCTGCTTGAAAAATGTTCTCTGATTCAATTCATTTTTCCAGCTGTTTGTGATTTCAAAGCTGGGTAATTATGATCAATTTCAAACATTTCTTTCAGCTGCCAAAATAAACATACAGAAAAAGACCTGTTAAATTTTTTTTTAAAAACAAGTGATTTTAATGCCCTTGGCTATATTAGTTGTAAAGTATTGGAGCAATCAAGTACTACAAATAATTTGTGGCACTTGAGCAGAAACTGACCATAATTAGAAGAGGCAGCATAATGTGGTGTCAAAGGAATGGTTCTGTAAACTCCTCTAAATAACTCTTCATAAAATGTCATCCAGTTAGTCATCAAGTTCAACTTGAATCACCAAAACAGAATAGAATTATTTTTTTTACATACAAGTTATCAATCCCTTATGGGCTCGATCCATTTCTGTGGTTTAGTATCTTGCTGTTTCTCTCTGCCTCACTGCATCATTTGATCTTTAAGTAAATCTGACCAAGTAGTCAAGTGTACACATTGTTCTGGTAGCTAGGGACTCAGATTTGATTCCTGGCTTGGGTCACTGTCTGTGTGGGGGTTGCACATTCTCCCCGTGTCTGCGTGGGTTTCCTCCGGGTACTCCGGTTTCCTCCCACAGTCCAAAGATGTGCGAGTTAAGTGGATTGGCCATGCTAAATTATCCCTTAGTGTCAGGGGGACTGGCTGGGGTTATGGGGATAGGGCCTGGGTGGGATTGTGGTCGGTGCAGACTCGATGGGCCGAATGACCTCCTTCTGCGCTCTATGATTCTATGTGGATTATTTCCATAATATTCAAAAGGTTTAGGCAAGAATAAAGCATTCTTGCAAGTGAACCCTCAAATTATATTCCAGCCACCAAAATTACAAACAGCGGAACATGCGTAACAATTAAAGAGTTAAAGAGCACAATTCTTCTTCTTCAAGATGGGGCCACTGCACTCCAGTTTGACATCAGCTTAAGCCTAACAAATGTGTGGATAATGTGGGAGAAGGAAAGATTGACAGGACCATCCAGCCTCTTTATCCAGTGAGTGTCTGGGAACGTCCGACATGTGGAGTTTTTTCAAGGAGCAGCTACTGCGAGTCTGTGATAGGTATGTCCCTGTCAGGCAAGGAGGAATTGGTAGGGCTAGGGAACCGTGGTGCACCAAAAAAGTTTCTTTGTTGGTTAAAAAGAAAAAGGAGGCTTATGTTCGGATGAGACGTGAGCACTCGGGTAGTGCACTAGAAAGCTTTAGATTGGCTAAGAGGGAGTTGAAGAGCGAGCTTAGAAGGGCTAAAAGGGGACATGAGAAGACTTTAGCGGATAGGGTTAAAGAGAATCCTAAGGCGTTCTATAGGTATGTCAAGAACAGAAGGTTGGTTAGAGCAAGTTTAGGGCCAGTTATAGATGGCAGAGGGAAGTTATGTGTGGAACCGGAGGAGATTGGTGAAGCATTGAACCAATATTTCTCTTCGGTGTTCACGCAAGGGGACATGAATATAGCTGAGGAGGACACTGGGTTGCAAGGGAGTAGAATAGACAGTATTACAGTTGATAAGGAGGATGTGCAGGATATTCTGGAGGGTCTGAAAATAGATAAATCCCCTGGTCCGGATGGGATTTATCCAAGGATTCTCTGGGAGGCAAGAGAAGTGATTGCAGAGCCTCTGGCTCTGATCTTCAGGTCGTCGTTGGCCTCTGGTATAGTACCAGAAGATTGGAGGTTAGCGAATGTTGTCCCATTGTTTAAGAAGGGGAACAGAGACTTCCCCGGGAATTATAGACCGGTGAGTCTCACTTCTGTTGTCGGCAAGATGTTGGAAAAAATTATAAGGGATAGGATTTATAGTTATTTGGAGAGTAATGAATTGATAGGTGATAGTCAGCATGGTTTTGTGGCAGGTAGGTCGTGCCTTACTAACCTTATTGAGTTTTTTGAGAAAGTGACCAAGGAGGTGGATGGGGGCAAGGCAGTGGACGTGGTATATATGGATTTTAGTAAGGCGTTTGATAAGGTTCACCATGGTAGGCTTCTGCAGAAAATGCAGATGTATGGGATTGGGGGTGATCTAGGAAATTGGATCAGGAATTGGCTAGCGGATAGGAAACAGAGGGTGGTGGTTGATAGTAAATATTCATCATGGAGTGCGGTTACAAGTGGTGTACCTCAGGGATCTGTTTTGGGGCCACTGCTGTTTGTAATATTTATTAATGATCTGGATGAGGGTATAGTTGGGTGGATTAGCAAATTTGCTGATGACACCAAAGTCGGTGGTGTGGTAGACAGTGAGGAAGGGTGTCGTAGTTTGCAGGAAGACTTAGACAGGTTGCAAAGTTGGGCCGAGAGGTGGCGGATGGAGTTTAATGCGGAGAAGTGTGAGGTAATTCACTTTGGTAGGAATAACAGATGTGTTGAGTATAGGGCTAACGGGAGGACTTTGAATAGTGTGGAGGAGCAGAGGGATCTAGGTGTATGTGTGCATAGATCCCTGAAAGTTGGGAATCAAGTAGATAAGGTTGTTAAGAAGGCATATGGTGTCTTGGCGTTTATTGGTAGGGGGATTGAATTTAGGAGTCGTAGCGTTATGTTGCAACTGTACACAACTCTGGTGCGGCCGCACTTGGAGTACTGTGTGCAGTTCTGGTCCCCACATTACAGGAAGGATGTGGAGGCTTTGGAGAGGGTGCAGAGGAGGTTTACCAGGATGTTGCCTGGTATGGAGGGGAGATCCTATGAGGAGAGGCTGAAGGATTTGGGATTGTTTTCGCTGGAAAGGCGGCGGCTAAGAGGGGATCTTATTGAAACATATAAGATGATTAGAGGTTTAGATAGGGTGGATAGTGATAGCCTTTTTCCTCTGATGGAGAAATCCAGCACGAGGGGGCATGGCTTTAAATTGAGGGGGGGTAGTTATAGAACCGATGTCAGGGGTAGGTTCTTTACCCAGAGGGTGGTGAGGGATTGGAATGCCCTGCCAGCATCAGTAGTAAATGCGCCTAGTTTGGGGGCGTTTAAGAGATCCGTAGATAGGTTCATGGACGAAAAGAAATTGGTTTAGGTTGGAGGGTCACAGTTTTTTTTTTAACTGGTCGGTGCAACATCGTGGGCCGAAGGGCCTGTTCTGCGCTGTAATGTTCTATGTTCTATGTTCTATGTTCTAGTGTCTAGTTATCACTTTAAACAGGGCAAACAGTCTGGCCATGTCCCTCGCAACCGCCGCACCCCCCCCCCCCCCCGACTCCCCGTGGCTATGCTTAACTTTATGCCCCTGGGGAGACCCCCACACCTGTGTGAACCTGTTGTAAACATCAGTGCAGTTTAAAGATAAGGTGAAGGATCAAGTTACAGTGGGGGGGTTAATGATATTAAAATGTCTGCCAATGCATGCAAAGCAGGTTCACGCCCATTATGGACATAAACCTGATAACTTCACCGACTAGGGGTGGGTAAGATCCAAAATCATGTTCTCACCAGTGAAAACTGCAACTTCCGAACCTTGAGCCCTCACCAGCAACCTTGCAGACACAGAACATGGACTCAAAATTCCGAGCTTACTCCAAACTCAGAATCAATCTTTGAAGAAAGGTCATACAGACTTGAAGCATTAACACGATTTCTCACTCCACATGTGCTGCCAGACCTGCTGGGTTTTTCCAGCATGTTCTGTTTTTGTTTCAAAATTAGTGGACTTCTCGACTCCATGGCAAGGATTTTCCGAAGCAGCAGGTTCACCGGGGGCAGGAAGGGAAAATTGCAAGAGTGGTGACTTTGGCTGCTCTGCAAATCTTCCCGTGCCACCTGTGTTGATGCCAGCCACTGGTGGGACTGAAAAATCCCACCCCATGCCTCTAGGTTGCAATTCAACAACAGGAGGACTTCTGAAAACTCATTATCTACAAGTAGGTGTGAAAAGCCATCATCTCCCTGCATTGTATGGTAATGGTTTTCACCTCTAAACCATCCTGGGTGGACAGTAGCATTTATCATGTGACAAAAACTGGATTCTGATGTCTAAATCCTTTATTATCTGAAGAGCCATAACCAGGCAGTCTGCAGAGAGCACTGCAAGAAACAGTAGCTGTGGGAAAAGTGTTGCAAAGTTGGTGCTTGTAAAATTATTAAAAATTGCAAAATGCTAAGAGGTGAAAGCATGGCATGCTCCCTTTAAAAGGTAGTGGTTTTCTGTGCTTAGTAAGTTAAAAATAATACAGGTGCATATGGTGCCAGTACCCAGACTGAAGCATTGTATCAATGGTCAAATGGCAGGGTTGCCTTGGCAACAGGCTTCAGGCATTCGAATGTTTGAATTTTGCCCAATCAGTTTAAATTAGGCACTTAGCTACCAGCAACCTATTAGATTTGAAATTGATGTTTTGGTAACCTGAGATTCAATCATATTATGGAAAATATTGATATGTCATCAGGGGTATAAGAGACCGGGGGCTGTGAGACAAATGGGGAGAGCACCTGCCACCTGTCACCCCTCACAGCTCTAGAGAGAGAGACTTGCTGGCTCTCATAGCTGCATTTATGCCTTAAAAGAAAGCTTCAGTGGCACAGTAGTTAGCATTGCTGCCTCACAGCGCCAGGGACCTGGGTTCAATTCCCGGCTTGGATCACTGTCTGTGTGGAGTTTGCACATTCTCCCTGTGACTGCATGGTTTTCCTCCGGTGCTCTGGTTTCCTCCCACAGTCCAAAGATGTGCAGATTAGGTGAATTGGCCATGCTAAAATTCTCTCTCAGTGTACCTGAACAGGTGCTGGAGTGTGGCGACTAGCGGATTTTCACTGTAATTTCATTGCAGTGTAAGCAATGTAAGCCTACTTGTGACTAATAAATAGATAAACTTTAAAAGAAGACAAGCATTCCAGACAGAAGAAATCAACAGAGAAGACCAGAAGATTCCGGAAGACACCAAACCTGGTTGTAATTTAGAGAGTGACTAAGAAATTCTATTTTTTGTTAATAAGTGGGAATTGTATTTATCTAAACAACATTCCATTAGTGTTTTATTCAGTTTGTTAATAGTTTAGTTAACCTGTTCATTGTTAGTTAGGTAAATGAAGTGTTATTTGTTGATTTGTTTTGTTAAAGAGAGAGCCTCAGATAGTTATTTTGATTTAACCACTAAAAGTTGCTGAAGAATAGATCGTACTACTTCTCACACACTTTTAACAGATTGTGAGGTGAGGTACTCCTCTTTGAGTGGTTAGGTGTTAGTTCTCAGAGAGGGGATCAACCTCCGCTTCATAACAAAAGGCCGTGTCAACTTTGCCTTTAAGAACCTGGAGGCTATAAAATCTTAAAATGTCTTCCGGTCTGATTCCAAAATCCAAGTACACGTGGAAAGAAACTGAACGCCCTGTAACAAAAACCACAAGTGCCTAGCTCATAACCTATTGAACATTCAGCCCTTTGAAAGAATCCTGCAGTGATCCTGATATCCAACTCCAGTTATTTGCACTCATCTAAACTACAATTCAAGAACAGAGAAGACTTGTTATTTACTGGGCCACCAATGACTATTTTCCTACAATGAGCCAGACTATGAATTATTCTTTTGTTTAGAACTTACGAACGTATGCTATTCTCTCTAATTATATTTTTCTTGAGTACATGGGCAAGAGTACTAAGTGAGTGAAGTGACTTTTGGGGAGAATGCATGAATAAATAACCCTCTTTACTTAAACCCATGAAAGCTTGCTGCTGTTATTAAAATTAATCACACATTCTAGTGGCTAAGAAATCTTACTTCCAAAAATACACATGAATTATAGACAGGGAAAGGGTACAAGGGGCTGAGTTCACTCCTGGCCGTGTCAGTAACACTATCTCATACATTGTTGTGCCGAATCTAAGAGTCTGGGAGGCAATCATGTGGCGATATTGTCACTCATCTAATATTCCAAAGATCAAAGGTAATGCTCGTGACCTGGGTTTGAATCCCACTGTGGCAGATAGTGAAATTTGAATTCAATTAAAAGTCTTATGATGACTTGATGCCATCGTTGATTGTCATAACATCCCATCTGGCATCCTTACCTGGTCTGGCCCACATGTGACTCCAGACCCCGAAATGCCTTCTGAAGTGGCCTAACAACGTATTCAGTTCAAGGATATTAAGATGGGAGAGTGACGCCCAAAACCCATGAATGAAAGTTTAAAAAAAGTAACTCTCTGGTTTAGACAAACAAAATATGCTAATTAGGGCAAAAATATTTTGAGGTGTGTGTTCTGTGGTTCCTAATGGTATGACATGGCTCCTGTCCTTGACAAAGGTATTATATTCTACTGGGCTGGATTTTTCTCTCTCCACAGTGTGTTTCATAGTGACAAGAGGCAGTGCGACACTCGCTGGTGGCAGGATCCTATGGTCCTGACTTTGTTAACGGGGTTTCCTGTTGAATACACCCTTTGCCACTGGGAAACCCGCGGCGGGGGTGCGCCATTGGTGAGACTGTAAGATCATACCGGCGTAAACACTAGCAAGATTTCAGCGACTCGGTTCCTGGAGAGTTACTACTTGGTAGAACACCTCAGATCTTAGCAAACAATTGACTCACCATGACAGCACCACAGCAGAGCTACTATAATACAATAGACTTGATATTATAGTAAATAGTAAACTAGATTGTGGCAGACGTCAAGAGGATTTAGGCAGACTGATGAATCATAGACTCCCTACAGTGCAGAAAAAGGCTATCTGCCCCATCGAGTCTGCACTGACTCTCCGAAAGATCATCCCACCCAGGCCCCATACCATAACCTCGCACATTTAGCATAACCAATCCACCGAACCTGCACATCTTTGGACTGTGGAAGGAAACTGAAGTAACCAAAGGAAACCCACTAAGACACTGGGAGAATGTGCAAACTCCAACTGAAATGGTCCAACACATGCAGATGCAATTTAATAGGGATATGTGTGAAGTCATTATAATCTAAATAGTTCTTTGTTGAGGGGGATTCCATGCAGAAGGACCTAGGGTGCATATTTGTAGACCCTTGGAGATGTAAGGGCATTGATAAGGAAAGCTATTGGATACATGGGCTGAATTTTGCACTTCCCCACTGGTAGGCTTTCCACTGGGTGCCTGCCCACCCTGCAGGAAGAGCCAAGTTTGTGGCACTACAAGTGACTCAGCTGCACAGGGGCCCGGTGAGATGCATCCAAGTATATTGAAGGAAGTGAGAATGGAAATCTTCTGGTCAGGGAAGGTGCCAGAGGACTTGAAAATGTTGCAGCCTTGTTCTAAGGATAACCCCAGCAATTACAGGCCAGTCAGTTTAACATCACTAGTGGGCAAACTTCGAGAAACAATTATTCAAGATAGAATTAGAAAATATGGTTTGATTAGGATCAGCCAGCATGGATTTCTAAACAGAACATTGTGTTGAACTCACTTGCTGGAGTTTTTTGAGGAGGTAACAGAAAGGCAGAACAAGGGTAATGCTGCTGATGTGGTGTACATGGACTTTAAGAAGTCTTCAACACAGTGCCACACAACAGGCTTGTGAGAAAAGTTATAGCTCATGGAATGAAAGGAATAAAATGTACAGCAGCAACGTGGATACAGATTTGGCTGAATAATAGGAAACAGAGGGCCCTATTTTACCATTTTAATTCTAAGTGCTGGGCAGACTTGAAACTGGGGGTGTTTCAGATCCGACTTTTAGATCCATTCTCAGGTGCCCCCGCACGCACTCTGCCTGAAAAAGTAGCAGCAATTCTGAATCATGCTGCAGAAGCCTGTGGGCAGGGCTTATCGCGCCCGAAACACCGCAGCTCCGATCGGCGCCTCCAACTGCGCATGCGCAGAAAAAAAGATAGAGAAACGCTCCACTGCCACATCGCTCCCGGGCTGGATAATGTCTCCCCCCCCCGGCCCCCACAAACATTGCCCCATCCCCACACTACCCAGACCGATCACAGGCCCCTTCCCCCCCACCGATCACACGCAGAGCAGCAACAGACCCCCCAGATCCCACCGCCCTTGCCCTCCCCCCACCAGAGAGCCATCTGACCCACCTCCCTCCCTCCCACCAGAGGGCGATCTGACCCACTCCCCTCCCCCCCCACCCCCAGAGAGCCATCTGACCCACCTCCCTCCCTCCCACCAGAGAGCCATCTGACCCACTTCCCTCCCCCCCCCTCCACTAGAGAGCCATCTGACACAACTCCCGCCACCCCCTCCCCCACCACCAGAGAGCGGAAGCCCGGAACTTACCTCCTCAGAGTGCCCGAATCCGACCTTTGCAGACCATGTCTGTTTCGCACCGATTCTGGATGGGCGAACGCAGTGGTAAAGGGCAAAGTGCCGGTAATGGGCGTGCAGCTCATTAAGTCAATTTTAATGCATGCAAATACATTTAAATTAACATCGCGCCCGTTTCAGGCACAGTCCCAACGGTGGCCATTTTCGGCCCTTGTTAAAGGGGGAACTGGCACGGAGGCAGGCGCAGATTGCGCCAATCACCTCACGCCTGACTTTACTAAGTTTTCACACCCGAATACGGGCGCAACTTGATGGTAAAATCAGGCCCAGAGAGTAATGGTGGATGTATATTTTTTGAGTTGAAGGAAGGTTTATATTGGTGTTCCCCAGGGGTTAGTATTGGGACACTTGCTTTTGCTGATATTTATTAATGATCTAGATCTTGATGTGTAGGGGACAATTTCAAAGATTGCAGATGACACAAAACTTGGATGTATTGTAAACTGTGAAGAGTAGAACGCCAAAAGTTGACAGAGTGGGCAGATCGGTGACAGATGAAGTTCAATATGGAGAAGTGTGAGATGATACATTTTGATTGGAAGAACATGGAGAGACAACATAAAATAAGGGGTATAATACTTAAGGAGGTGTAGGAGCAAAAGTACCAGGGTGTTTAGAGGAGGCAGTGGCGCAGCTCACCAGCACCTTCTCAAGGGCAACTAGGGATGGGCAATAAAATGCTGGCCAGCCAGCCACGCCCATGTCCCACGAATGATTTAAAAAAAAAAGGTAGCTCACCATTTTTTCAAGGGCAATTAGATTATGCAACAGCTGCTAACCTTGCCAGTGATGCCCAATATCCCATAAAGGAATATTTTAAAAAACAATGATGTTTGTGGGTGACTAACATTAAAACAAGTTTAGGATCAGGTGACCTCATCGGGTCAATTAAATTCTTTTACGGGGACTTTCCAAATAGCAATCCTTTCTGGCCATAACGACAACAAAGATTATTTTTGCAAGTTATGCTGCTAGTTTAGTAGAAATAAAAATGAAATCAAATATGTATGCTGTTTCCCATCAGTGGATTAAAATGTTCAGTATGCACTCAGGAGCAACATAAGAAACAAGTGAACGTTCAGTTTCAGAAATACTGGGAGATTCACAGGCTCTGAATATGGAACCTAAAAATAACAACATCTGCAGTAAAAGAAGAAAGATTTTTCCCACTTTGGGGAGTAGTTGGGCTGTGACTAACACCTAGAGCTCGGTATTCAATTAGACTGAACCAATTCGAATCAACCTCAGGCAATTTGTTTTACCAAAAGCTTCAGATAATTCATTACATCCAACTAACGGGAAAAATGATATTTTAATCCGTTGCGAATCTCCCATTCTTGAAAAAACTAACTGTGAAAAAATCTGCAGAAATCATGAGAAAAGTTGTCTTCAGTTCAATTACCAAGATTTGGTCACAGAAATCATATCAATTCCTTTCTGTCTCTTTGCCTGCACTTGGCTTATTCTTCTGGCACAGACATCAGAATCTGGATATGAAGCAAATACATAATTTATCACTAATATTAATGCCTTTTTTGTTATTTATACATAATTCAAAGGTATTTACAATTGGTTAAGATTAACAGTGCAGTGGCAGTGTCAGAAATTAGAAGTATGCTTACTTTAAAGACATATATAGGAGCCAGCCTGAATTAGGCAAAGGAATAGATTAGCGATTTACGTTCTATTTTACCGAAAACTGTTTTGAGTTTTGTTTTCCTTGAAGCAAATTTTCTAAGTGACAATAGCTGTAATTAGCCCCAAAAGGAACCATGGTCAGACAAGGCTTCTGTGATAGTGGGAGAGAAACCTGTGCAAACACATAAAACAAGCAACCATTCTACAACATAAAGATGATATAAAAACATTGGAAAAAGGAGCAGGAGGAGGCCATTTGGCCCTTCGAGTCTGCTCCGCCATTCAACACGATCATGGCTGATCATCCAACTCAGTAGCCTAATCCTGCTTTCTCCCCATAGACTTTGATCCCATTCAGCCCAAGTGCAACAGCTAGCCGCCTTTTGAATACATTTCACAGGCTCACCACTCTTTGGGTGAAGAAATGTCTCCTCATCTCCATTCTAAATGGTCTGCCCCGAATCCTCAGACTGTGACCCCTGGTTCTGGACTCCCCCACCATCAGGAATATCCTCCCTGCATTTAGCCTGTCTAATCCTGTTGAAATCTTGTAAGTCTCTATGAGACCCACTCCCATTCGTCTGAACTCCAGCAAAAACAATCGTAACCTAGTCAATCTTTGGCAGCATCTGTAAGGAGAGAAACCAGAGTTAACATTTCAAGTCCATTTGGCTCTTCATCAGAACTGAGAGAGAGGGAAGCTCTGTTAGATAATATCCTGCAGCTGGAAGAGATTACACAAAAGTGTAGCAAACTTAAGATGACCAGGTGCGGTTGGCAGGGGAGGGGGAAGGGGTGTTTTTGCATTGAAGCAAAAAAAATGGGACACTAAAAAAAGAGATTTAGATGAAGGAGAAAGGTCACAGTCTAAAGTTGTTGAACTCAAAGTTGAGTCCTGAGCTTTGTAACATGCCTAATTGGAAGGTGAGATGCTGCTCCTCCAGCTTGTGCTTCACTGGCAACAGGCCAAGGACGGACATGTGGGCATGAGAGAAAGGTGCCGAGTTAAAATGGTAAGCAACAGTAAGGTTGGGGTCATTAAGTGGGCTGAGTGAAGATGTTTCGCAAAGCAGTGGCCCAGTCTGTGCTTAGTCTCCCCAATTTAGAGGAGACCACATTTAGAGCAGCGAATGCAGTGGACCAAATTGAAGAAGGTACAAGTGAAATGCTGCTTAACCTGAAAGGTGTGCTTGCAGCCAAGAATGGTGAGGAGGTAACCTTTTGAGATTGCGAGGGAAGGTACCGTGGGAAGGGGATGGGGAGTTGGGGGTGATGGAATGAACCTGTGTGTCACGGAGGGAGTGGCCCCTGCGGAATGCTGAAAGGCGGGTTGTGGGGAAGATGCGTTTCATAGTGCATCATGATGGAGTTGGCAGAAATGCTACCAAATGTGTTGGGCTTTTCATTTCACCTTGCCTAATTAAGATGTTTGTTGAAATACCAAGGGTGCAATCTTACCGGACGTTCATGCCACGCTCCTGCTGCAGCGAGGTCAGAGAATTTGGCGTCCAGCCAAATCTCCGTTTACTGCAGCGGGATGGGAAAATGCCGCTGGCATGAATGGTGATAACATTCCAGCCCTAGTGTTTGGAAGTAGAAGAGAAGTTACTTTAGTGAGCAACTTGATAGTTCGATGGTTGATAAGAAATTAGACCAGCAGCAAACTGGTGGCCATTATGAACAACTCATTAACAAGCCTGATAAACAGGCTTAGGAATAAATAACTAATCATGGAACAGATGTAAGTAAAGAAACGTCTCCTTTGAAGGTCAGAGGTGGAAACTTTCTGGGAAGTATACAACCTACCAGGAAAACCAGCAGGAGGTGAGATGAGGAAAGGATAATGTAAGATCTGTTTGATTTTAGGCAGTAGATATGTACAAAGGGTTAAGACTTTAATGGTAGGTAGATACCATTAAAGGTGAAACCCTCTGGCTTAGACAAAGAGCATGGGCCAAGATTGGCTAGTCTGAGGCAATGCTGGGTGCATTACCACTGCCTGCAAAGTTTTCTGCACCCTGACTACATTGCGCATTTTCAATCAAGACGTCTGATGTGGACTACAGGAGGAAGAGGCCAGAGCTGCCTCTCCAGGGCAAGATTGGCAAGTTTACAGGAAGATGGGCAAAGAGAGGAGACACTTTTATTTTATGACCGTAGCTTCTGTATTCAGGTAAGCCTTTCAGCTCTCAAACCTTTTGGTGGATTGGTGAACTGATGGGAGAGTGAATAGGTGGTTGGATCAGGGGGGATAGTTGAGTCCGGTAATGGTTGGATTGGGTTAGGTGTGGTTGGATTGGGACAAATAGCTGGCTCAGCTATTCAAGGGGAGCAATGGGAGAGAGAGTTGGGAGGGGTAGGGGGATAACGGTGTTTTGAGTTGGATCGGGGAGGTGGTTGGGTTGGGAAGACAATGGGAGAGAGAATCAAGTTGTATCAGAAGGGTAATCACATCAGGGGATAGTTGGGTTGGGTCCGGGGGGTAGTCGAATCGGGGGAGGCCTCACTTCAGGGGGATATTCAGATGTCAGAGTGGTCAGTCAACTCAGATCAGGTAGGTAGTCACATTGGGGAGATGATGGGAGAGGGTCGGGTTGGGTTGGGTTGGGTCAGATCGGCGGAGGAGATGTTTGATTTTGGGAGGGGGGTCAGTTGTGATACTCAGTTCAGTTATATTGGCTTATCACTGAGTTAGAACAGAGATTAAACTGTTTAACATTTCCAGGGCAAGTATCCAGTAAATCTCATTTATCTAGCCCAAATCTCTGACACTGATATCAGTATAAGAGACTTTCACACAGTGCAAGTCAGCCATCAGAAGTTGAAACCTCCCAGCAATTGCAGTATGAGTCAGGACTTCAGCAACAGCCTGACACACATCACAGACTCAAATCCAGATTTTGCTGCTCTGGATCTTGGAAGATTCACGCCATAGTTGTTTTTAGGGCTATTCAAAATTAGTCAATCTTTATAGTGTAATAAAGCCTGTAAATAATCAACCAGTAACACTGCTGAAAAATGTATAAAGTAAGAGTCTTTGAGAGACCTGAGTGCAAAAAAAACTCTTTAGGAGTCGATCGATGCTAACACTCTTGGATAGTGAAGAAGATATGAGGCAGCAAGAAGACAAGAGAAAAAAGAATGAAAGAGCTGTTCACACATGCCAACCACCTCGCGTGACCTGAACTAGTACTCACTACTTGTCATGGTCATATGCTCTTGCTGTACAATTAATGTCTTACATCCTGCCTTGAACTCTCATTGAACTCAATATTCCCACCATGTTAGATGCAGTCAAACATCGACACATTGGAAAGATTAAAATCACTACAATGACATGGATACAAAGTAAGAAGTCTCACAACACCTGATTGAAGTTCAACAGGTTTATTTGGATTCACGAGCTTTTGGAGCGCCGCTCCTTCATCAGGTGAGAAGAGGTAGGTTCACAAACACGGCACTCCACTCACCTGATGAAGGAGCAGCTCTCCGAAAGCTCATGATTCCAAATAAACCTGTTGGACTTTAAGCTGGTGTTGTGAGACTTCTTACTGTGCCAACCCAAGTCCAACGCTGACATCTCCACATCATGGATAAAAAGGCTAAGTGATAGGAAACAGACGAATGGTGACCGGTTGTTTTTCTGACCAGAGGAAAGTAAATAGAAGGGTTCTCTAGGGGTTGGTACCTCAACTGTTTTTTTTTGTTGATATTAATTATCTGGACTTGGGTTTGCAGTTCACAACTTCAAAATTTGCAGATGCCACAAAACTTGTAAGTATTGTGAGGAGGATAGTGATACACTGCAAGAGGACATAAACAGGCTGGTGGAATGGGTAGACATGTGGCAGATGAAATTTAACGCAGGGAAATGGGAAGTGACACATTTCAGTTGGGAGAATGAGGAGCAGCAATACAACACAAAGAACGCAATTCTTCAAAAAGGTGCAAGAGCAGAGGCACCTGGTCTGGATGTGCACAAATCAATGAATGCGACACGGCAGGTTGGGAAATTGATTAATAACACAAATGGGACCCTGGGCTTTATAAATAGAGGTGTAGATTACAAAAACAAGCAAGTTCTGGTGAATGTTTATAAAATACTTGTTCAGCCTCAATTGGAGTATTTTGGGCACCATGTATTAGAAAGGATGTGGAAGCCCAGGTGGATTTTAAAAAAACCCTAGACATTTTCTGAAGAGGAGCAGGGTTAAAAATGGAAGAAGGCGATCTATTCATGAAAGCCTTGTATATCAAATTCATGGAACTATGCATTGTGATACTAGTTCCTCTTCAAGGCATTTTTACATTGTTGTTTGTTTATTTTATATCATAGTATTTTGGTATTTGTCTACACTGTTAAGAGACCTCTGTCTTGGTGACAGAATCATCAATTTATGAAGGGTTAGAGGAGGCACGGTGGCACAGTGGTTAGCACTGCTGCCTCACAGCACCAGGGACCCGGGTTCAATTCCTGGCAATTCCTGGGTCACTGTCTGTGTGGATTTTGTATGTTCTCCCCTTGTCTGTGTGGTTTCCTCCGGGTGCTTCGGTTTCTTCCAACAATTTCAAATGATGTGCAGGTTAGGTGCATTGGCCATGCTAAATTCTCCCTCAGTGTACGCAAACAGATGCTGGAGTGTGGCGACTAGGGGATTTTCACAGTAACTCCATTGCAGTGTTACTTGTGACACTAATAAATAAATTTTAAACTTTTAGATTGTCCCACAGGATACTTCTAAATAGAGAGACAGCACCAATCCAGAAAACCTAAGAATGCATAACTTGGCAGGATTCTAGAATCTTTACTAAAGAGCTTTCGGAGAGCTGCTCCTTCATCAGGCTCCTTCATCACTCACCTGATGAAGGAGCAGTGCTCCGAAAGCTCGTGATACCAAATAAACCTGTTGGACTTTAACCTGGCGTTGTGAGAATTCTCGCTATGTCCATCCCAGTCCAACGCCGGCATCTCCACATCTTTACTGAAAGAGGAGATAGTAAAAACAGCCTGGAGATGGCGAAAATAGTCTGCATGAATTTCTAAAAGGAAGGTTATGTTTAACGAACCTAACTGAATCTTTTGAAAAATCAAAATAAAATAAGCAATCATGCAAGGGTAATGCAGTGGGTATGGTAACAGGACTTAGAAGTAAGGTGTCACGTAAGAGATTCGTGGCATTATTTATGATGTGAGGAGTCAGGAGCCAGTTCGCACGGTAGCACAGTGGTTAGCACTGCTGCTTCACAGCTCCAGGGTCCCGGGTTCGATTCCCGGCTCGGGTCACTGTCTGTGTGGAGTTTGCACATTCTCCTCGTGTCTGCGTGGGTTTCCTCCGGGTGCTCCGGTTTCCTCCCACAGTTCAAAGATGTGCGGGTTAGGTTGATTGGCCAGGTTAAAAATTGCCCCTTAGAGTCCTGAGATGCATAGGTTAGCGGGATTAGCGGGTAAATATGTGGGGGTAGGGGTAGGGCCTGGGTGGGATTGTGGTCAGTACAGACTCGATGGGCCGAATGGCCTCCTTCTGCACTGTAGGATTTCTATGAATTGAAAGATTTGTTTTTAAAATGCAGTAAACCACAGGTAGGAGTTAAAGTAAGGTTCTCAAACTGGCTGAAAGTGGGAACTGTTGCGTGGCAAAAATCCAGGGAGCTGCTGTTATTTATCAGACGCAAAAATGATTTAGACTCACGAATTGAAGGAGTGTTCAAATTTGTAGATGGCATTGTTTGTTATAGCTTATAATGTGGGAGACTACCAAAATGGAAAAATTTTAATTAGGTTTACTAATGGGCGGATAACAGCAAATGTAATTGGAATGTGTGAAGGCTGGTAGAGGAATGAAAGGACCAATTATTTTATGGTTTTTTTTAAGAGTTAGCACTGGCACTGTTGAATCTCTATCACCAAAGCAAAAACAAAGTTCTGAATTTGCTTGCTTATGACAATTATATTATAAAAGTGATCCCATCTTAACATTGATCTCACAATCACCAGAGAGGAATACTAATTTTGTCAGTCTGGACTGATTTCTAACAAAGTTCCAAAGGTGTTCCAATCTGCAGCGTTGCCCAATACTTAATGATAGTGCTTGCAATGACTGAAATGTTAATTTGAGAAAGCTAACAATTGGAATAGGATAAATGGGTATTTAATGATAGTGCAATGATGTGTAAAATGTACTTATTGATGCATATAATAACTGTTAATAGAGCACAATAGCAATTGGATTTGATGGCTTCATTTACACCTTCTGAGAAATTACCACATGTGAAGTCATTCATTCTGCAACAACTACTTTCAGTTTTTAAATCATTTGGCCTTAATGTAATTCATACCTTTGATGATTTCATTACAGTATCCTGTTGTATGTCTCCATACCCATTAATTTGGGCTGACTTTACCCTAGGGCAGAAGTAAAATACCGCAGATGCTGGGAAGCTGAAATAAAAACAGATATGCTGGAAATATCCAGTTGGCAGAACCTTCCCAAAATTGCACAGAGTGCTGGATCAGATGAGAAAAGCTGTGTGAAACTCACTGGCTTCACAGACCATCGAGTCATAGAATCCCTCTAGTGCAGAAGGACCGACTCTCCAAAAAATCTTCTTACCCAGATCCACCCCTCTCCCTCCCTCCCTCACCTTAACCCCGTAATCTCACACTTTCACCATGGTTTATCCACCTCAACTAGATGTCTTGGGACACTAAGGGGCAATTTAGCATGGCCAATCCACTTAATCTGCACATCGTTGGACTGTGGGAGGAAATCAGAGCACCTGAAGGAAACCCATGCAGAGATGGGGAGAACGTGCAAGCTCCACATAGACAGTCACCCAAAGCCAGAATCGAACCTGGGTCCATGGTGCCATGAGGCAGCACTGCTAACCACTGTGCCATCATATCATGGACCTGGGTCAGCACAGAATGGTTGGAATTGTAGAATTTTAAGGCACAGAAGGAGACCATTCAGTCATTTTGCCCATTCCAGCTCTTTGATGGGAACTATACAAATGGTCCCAGTCCACCGTTCTTTCCCCTGCATATTCTTTTTCCTTTTTAGGTCAAAATTCAATCCCCTTTTGCCAAGGTTGTTAAATCTGCTTCCACAACCCTTTTAGGAAGTGCATTCCAGACTTTAGCAAATCACTGCATAAAAAAATTCCTGTCATGTCCACTTTCTTTCCTTTGCCAATATTCTTAAATCTGTGCCCACTCCTTACTGATTCTTCTGCCATTGGGAACAATTTGCTTTCATAAGAAAATTGCTGTTCACTCAATGGGCTTCAATCCTCACATTCCAGAATGATTGGTCAGAGAAAGGGTCAGGGGAAAAAAAACCCTCAATTCGAAATCCTGCATTTTGAAACAGTTTATTGACATAAAGCAAGACTTGAATCAGTTCTAGAATAAAAAGTGAAATCATACATCAAAAATATTCCACGGACATAAAGTCAAATCTAATTTACAAAACTGGTTATACCTATATAAGTAAACAAAATATTGTTTGGCATATAAACACTAACTTTAGTAAATTTATAAGTAATGCATTTATGCGCCAGGTTCATTGACAATATAATCTTAACCAGTTTATTTCATGCCATGCACAAGAGTTAATGACTTACACAAGCCTTTAATGATCATTTTTTTACCAGATGTTTACTGTAAATGTGTTAAAGAATCCAAATAAAAGTGTTATTCCATGGCCAAAGCAAAAGCAAAATTCTGAACTTGCTTGCTTACTTGTTTTTACATTGGAAATTAGTTCCAGGTTAGTATTACCCTCTGTTATTTAATCTTCCTCCTTCCATCTCTCCAAACAGGATCAGAGCAACATG
Organism: Mustelus asterias; assembly: GCF_964213995.1. NCBI lineage: Eukaryota > Metazoa > Chordata > Chondrichthyes > Carcharhiniformes > Triakidae > Mustelus > Mustelus asterias. Next base: position 78,783,661 of record NC_135812.1, on the reverse strand, counting down.
CAAGCTAGTTGTGATTACATCCATTAGCTGGAAAGCATATCAGATCAGAATTTAAAGTTTTTAAAGTTTATTTATTCGAGTCACAAGTAGGCTTACATTAATACTGCATTGAATTTACTGTGAAAATCCCCTGGAATTGTGTAGTCAGTCATGAGTAATGCAAGGGGCCTAACTAATCAGGCAATACAGATTGGCAACCCAATGCTCAACAGAGAGAGCTTATGGGTAAGTAAGGATGGAGGAAGATACAATGGTTAAGATTTTGGTTCCTGGGTAGAACGTTGGAAATCTACAAAGATTTTGGGTCTTAAGTAAGTGAGGCAGGCAAACAATATTTTCCTTATCAGAAGTTAGCCCATTTCAGTCACTGGCTTTGAAAGTGCAGCTCAATCTATATCACAGACAACATTTCCATAATTAATTAATGTTTATGATGAAGAGTGAGAGACAATGGTAAATCTCACTGCAGAGATGATATTCCATTCGGTCAGGTCTTTTGTGCATTACGACGTAAGTGCACAGTGGGTTTCCTCATTACATAATCACCCCAATCTTGCCAAATCACATTAACTCAGGGAAGAATAATATAGTCCCAGCACTGACGCCCCCCTCCCCAGCCCGCTGTGATCTCTAGCCCCCCCCTCCCCCCCGGCACTGATTCCCCACCCAGTTAGCCCCCCCAACAGTTAGCCCCGTCCCCGCAGTCCCTCCCCACTTCTCACAGTGCCGGCCCTCCCACCAGGCTGACTACTCCCCCCGCCCCCGGCTAAAAAAAGTTGCGCAGCAGGATGGGAGAATCGTGGCCAATGAGTCTGCCACTAGGGCAAATGAACTGGAATTAGTAAAATAAATGCCGGGAGATGGATCTCACATGCCCAGACTTCAGTATGGAAATTTTTTTAAAGGTGTAAAAGTGACAAAGTGGGTGAACATTAGCACTTAACAAACACCAGGTTATTAATGCAAATGAGTACCTTGCTTTCTTGATATGAACACACTGAAATTTTTACAATAGAATAGTCACCGCCACAGTGACAATGACTCACCAGGTATGCCGGAGAAAATACTATATTATGAGGGAAATAAGTACATTATTACTGTCATGTCACAACTATGAAATCTGTCATGATATGTGACTAATGTTAAAATAACTTTGCCTTCTCATTGACAGTATAGAATAAAAACATTGTTATCAATGCCTCAACATTGTGTATAAAAAGGTCATAAGGCCAGTGCTTATTGTTCAAAATTTTAAAAGTTGTACTATTTGGAAAATATAAGGGACAAATTATTCTTCAACATTCCAGCAATATGTTCCTTCGACATTTCTTTCTGAAAACTTGTTGATTTATCAGCTTTGGCACTTCAAGTGCTTTCAGATTTATTAGAAATAATCCCAAAAAGCCAAGACTCGGCCGATTTGAATTCTCTAACTGCGGTAGGCTCTTTTATTTTACAATAAATGCTCCATCCTGTTGTGATGAAGTGAATTCCATGCTGTTTTTAATAATGAGTTGGTAGCATCTCTCAGCATTCCCAGCTCCTCCTATAACGTGGAATCTAACCCAGGATTAACACAACTGAAATATGTCTCTTTATCCCAATAACAAAAAGTGAGGCTCAGGGCAATACAATGCAATCCGTACACCGAACCTAAACTTGCAGCCAGTCAAGGGAGACCCAAGCAGCTGTACTCCTGCATATGCCAATTACTAAAGATTAATCGTTTGGCTCACTTGTCACTTAACCCAGAATAAGATCTTCCTCCATTGTACCTTCCATTCAAAGGGATATTGTTGTCCTGAAAACATACTTCAGGGAAAAAAAAATCTAGTAAATCATTTTGTTGCAACACCATAAAGTACAAGCAGATAAATGGGAACACTACCACCTGCAAGTTCCTCTCCAAGCCACTCACCATCCTGACTTGGGAATATATTGCCGTTCCTTCGCAGTCGCTGTGTCAAAAACCTGAAATTCCCTCCCTAATGGCATTGTGGATCAACTCACAGAACAGAGAGCAGCGATTCAAGAAGGCAGCTCACCACCACCTTCTCAAGGGCAACTAGGGATGGGCAATAAATGCTGGCCAGCCAGCGACGCCCATGCCCCACGGATGAATAAAAAAAGTGATTCAATGACTGTTACCATGGGTGAAATTTTCCATTCTGGACTAAGTTCCAATGCGGGGATGTTCCTTGCCGTGGAGGATGGTGAGAATTCGCACCACATCACGCGATACCAACTTTATTGATTATGCAGTCGGGGGTTTCCCATTGTTTTTCATGACAGGGTGGGCTGGATGGCATGTGCCGCAGGTTCCATCTTTAAAAAACACCCAGACATGAATTTACCCCTAACTGAAGGAGGAGGTGGCACACTGATCACAGGGACCTTTGGCCCCCAGATTCAGTGGCACATCCTCTCAAAGTGCTGCTCGAAGCAGTGGAGACCAGAATGGGCATCCTCTACCCAGAGGATGGGCAGGAGGAGGCTCGAGCTGTCTGGCCAACCCTGCATGGGAGGAAGTCTTCAGGGAGGTCAGTGCCCAGTGCCTCCACCAGAGGAGTGTGGGAAAAAGAACAATGACCACATCCCCTCTGCCAAGGGTAAGTGAACTCTCAACTACTCACACTCACCTCACTGAAGGGTAGACGGAATATGGGCCTCAGTGACAAGGGCACCATCTGTACAATCCATGCATGAAAGAGCTACTCAAGGTGATACCTTATACCCCACTGTAGTCCATCTGGTCTGCAGGTGGATAGGCCACTATGTGTCCCGGACCTTTCCACACAGGTAGCTCAGATGTCTGTGGAGGGTGGGAGGGGTAGGGCATGTGAAAGCACTTAGACATTAAGGCCAACAGCAACTACATGCCTCTGAGCCTTATCCTTCTATCTGCATAGGCTCACTGCTCTGGATAGTCCTGCCCAGATCCTTATGGACAATGTGCAGGGCATCAATCACATGGCACACAATCCAGGGGGTTATTTGTCAGACTGGAAGAATGAGAAAGATACCTGATACCCAATTTCTCTCAACTCCATCTTCTCTCTTTGCACAGGTAAAGTTGAAGCACAATAGGAGAGAGAAGGCAGGAGGTGGATCAACCTAACCTCAAGAACCTTGCTGAGTTTGAGGAGCAGGCAGCCCTGTTGTAGAGCAGAAATCAGACCAAGCCTGTGGCAATGAAGAGATTGACAGGTAGCCTCCATCCAGTAAGGATCCATGTCTAATGTAGTCATATAGAAACTCAAAGGCCTTGAATTGCTCCATGTTGGAGGCAGTTCATACAGTCACACACTCTCTCCTTTTTCACTTCAGCAGGAAGAGGGCAAGGGAAGCCCTGTCCAGCAGTTCCTCCAGCACACACAGGACCTTGGTGGACGCCAAGGAGCACCTGATCCAGCAGAACACCCAGTTTCTGTCGGACATTGGGGAAGAGGAAGGAAGTGCAACCATAGAGGTGTCACAGTTGTCACCTGCATCCTCCACCAAAGACACACACCTTGATGGGTACTCGATGCAGTTCATACAGAGTCTCACATTCTGGTGGTTATCGTATGGACACATATCCTCGGCAAGAGGAGGCAGGTTCAGCCAAGCTCACCAGTACTCGAAGAACTGCTGGAGAACAGTATTTGCAATATCCAAGTTGGACAACAAGCCTCTGGGATGAGCCCTGCATGAGATGCTGAAGATGCAGCGAGAGGTCGGAGAACATCAGACAGGAGCATCGGAAGACCTTAAATTGCCCTTTAGTTGCCCATTGTTTGAAAATATGAAACAGATCACAGGTGAAAAACCCTTATGAAGTCGATGAACTTGTATTTTTGTTCATGAAGATTGCAGATAAAAAGTGTCAATCTCATTGCTGGGCTATCACTGGATGACGAGACCATTCAGTAAGATTTCTTCACAAGTTGAGTGCAGCCAAGCTGCGCAAAAATCTCTCCAAGGAGAAAGAAAGTGGAACTACACACCAAGGCTAAGCTCCTAGATTATTGAGAAAAAAACATCAAAATCAATAGAAGATTTGTCACTTTAGGTTAGATGAGCTGCCGCCCTCCAACAAACCTGTTTTCTGTACTTTGCCTGTGATTGCACTGGCTGTTGTGGGCAATTAGCCATTTCGCACCCAAATTCTATCTTGATTGAGGTGCCTCTTGACCCCAGCCCTGGTTTCCCCTTCACTATGGCATTTTATTTCATTTCCCTTCAGTGAAAATTCTAACTGCCATGGTGTGGCCAAAATAACCTGCAGTGCAACATTTCCTCTGCCTCAAAGTCCATTTCTCCATCAGAGACTGAGTGCCCACATGAAGGAGGTTATAACAGAGCTTGAAATTTTAAAGAATTGATACTGCCAATTCAATATGTTCTTGTCTGTGTGTAACTCAGAATCAGCCCGCCAGATTCCTTGAGTTAACAAATAAGGAGTTAAGTTCCTTACAGAAACTGGGTGTTCTGCTGGACCAGATGCTCCTTGGCATCCACCAATGTCTTGTGTGGGCTGGAGGAACCACTGGACAGGGCTTCCTCTTCTTCCCTCAATGAAAGCTACAGAAATTAACAAAAAGGTTTAAAATGCCCACATATGTCCAACTTCCCACAAATGTGAAATATGAACACACATGATTTGTCTGAATGCTTGTTCATAGCTAGAGAGTCACTTTCCATGGTGGCTGCTGGTACTTTGGTTTCTCACTGAAGCAGTTGCTTTGCAGTTGTTGGTGTTTAATTCTCTTTTCTCATGAAGGCAATGATGTTGAGTTGGAATCCTCCTTCAAGAACTCAGTTTACAACAATGAGGCCTTCAGGTGGGTTTTCAAACTCCAAACAGGGCTCAGCTTTGTTGAGAGAGGTTTCAAAGAAGTGGGGGGGGGGGGGGGGTTGCGGTGGGGACGGAGAGTGAGGATATTGCTCCGACTGTCCCTGCAGCTCTTTCTATCTGTTGGTTCAAATCCAGTGTATTTTACACTAAAGAGTTGGGTTAATTGACCTCTTTCTGGTTTCAATCTGTGGCTTATCTTAGCCATTGTCTCTGAGAGCTCGGAGAACACTGGGGCCGGAATTTTACCATCTTGCCTGCCACTGGAATTCGAGCGGACAAGGGGCGGACAGTGGAAAAGTCTGTTGACCTCGGGCGGGATTTTACAGTTTCGTGACAGGCGAGGTCATAAAATCCCGACTTGTGTCTTCATCAAGTGGCTTTTGTCACAATGCAACTTAGTGGCTGTTCTCGGTCAGTGCCCTTTCTTCGCACAAAATGTTCTTTTCAAAAAAGTTCAATAAAAATACAACATATCCAGCAGATAACAATACGAATCAATATTCCACATAGCACATCTTCATAACAGTATGTAGGAAGTTTCAGAAGAAATCAAACTTAGCCTCAATTATTTCTAAAATATTTTAAGGAAAAAATCCAAGATACTCTATATACTTAATAAAATACTCATTTGTCCACAGGTAGCACAGATGCAAAAAAGAAAAAACAAGCACCTGTTTTTAATTCTCAGTATTAATCCTGGCTCAGTTGGTGGCACTCTTGCCTCTATAGCAGAAGGTGGTGGATTTAAATTGCACTCCAGATACTCGAGTACAAAACTCAATGCCAGCACTCCAGTGCAGTACTGAGGGAATTCTACGATGCTGAAGTTGCTGTGTTTCAGATGCGACATTAAACTACCAATGTCTGCTCTCCATGGTTGGTCTTAAAGATCCCAAGGCTCTACCTTAAAGAAGAGCAACGGAGTTATCCCTGTTGCCCCGGTGACCATTTGCCCCATCCTCAACATCACAGAAACAAAATTATTTGGTCATTAGCAGATTGCTGTTTATGGACATTTGCTCCTGTGTTTCCTGCATTGCAACAATGAGTACACTTCAAAAATCAACTCCACATTACTTTACCAACAACTCCAACTTCACTTTCAAGTTTGCTTACAACGCCACCGTTGTTGCTTGGACCTCAAACAATGACGAGACGGAGTACAGGAAAGAGAGAATCTGTTAAAATGGTGCAATGACAAAAATCTCTCCCTCAATGTCAGTGAATAAAGGAGGTAGACTTTGACTTCAAGAAGCGTAGTGGAGGACATATCCCTGTCTACATCAATGGGGACAAAGTGGAGATGGTCGAGAACTTCAAGTCTCTAGATGTTCGGATCATCATCAACCTGTCCTGGTCCCTCCACGTTGAGGCTACAGTTAAGAAAGCCCACCAACGCCTCTACTTTCCCAGGAGACTAAGGAAATCTGGCATGTCTGCTATGACTGTCACCAATTTTTACAGATGCACCATGGAAAGCATCCTTTCCGGATGTATCATAGCTTGGTATGGCTCCTGCTCTGACCAAGACCGCAAGAAACTACAGCGGGTTGTGAACGTAGCCCAGTCCATTACACAAAGCAGCCTCCCATCCAATGATTCTGTCTACACTTCCCGCTGTCTGGTACAAGCCCCCCCACCCCCCACCGCCATCCCCACCCCCCGGACATACTTACTTCCACCTTCTTCTCTCGGGAAAAAGATACAAACGTCTGAGATCACGTAGCAACCAAGTCAAGAACAGCTGCCATCAGATTTTTGAACGAACCTACCTTCTATTAAACTGATCTTTCTCTACACCCTAGCTATGACTGTAACACTATGGTGTGCACCTTCTCCTTATCTTCTCCCCTTTGTATTCTATGAACGATATGCTCTTTCTGAATTGCATGCAAGGAACAATACTTTTCTCTGTATCCCAATACATGTGACAACAATATTTCAAATCAAATCAAGTTATTGACAACTGGTACAGGTACACCACAGGAGAAAGCCTGAAATCTAAAATATATGGTTGACCCAGGATTAACAGCTGATTTGCTGTTTTCCTCTTTGCTAGTCCACTAAAACAACATTGATCACATGAATTTAAAAGAAAGCTCAGCAGGTTTTCACTAGGATCACTCCGAAGACAGATAAAATTCAATGAGCAAATGAAGGAATTAAGCTTCAAACATTTTCTGTCGGTTGGGTTGTTATTTTAATGGTGTTATATGCCTGGATTAGACTGAAGTTACATTTTGCTATTTAGCGATATTTGACATAAGAACATAATTCAAAAGAATTGATAGTATTTAAGCAGCCAATGTTCCATTCTTTATTCTGATGTTGCTTTATAACACAGCAAGACTGAGGAGAGAAACGGAGAATGTATTTCTCCTCTGCAAATATTTTTAAATGTATCTGATTGATTGGTGATTAGTGAAATGTATCCAGCAAAACCATGCCAAGAGGATTCTAATCACAATTGTATTTTAATAACAAGAAGAGATAACAATGTGAATATACAACTGTTCCATTAAGGTGTTATTTAGGAAAGGCAATGTCAAGTGGTTAATGGTTGCTGCAATTTGATTTTTCTTCAGCGTCAAGTGTTCACTGTGGTGTAGATTAACAGTAGGAAATTATTACCGCTCTCTCTTGTCTCCACAACTGTTTCCACAAAAGTAAATTGCCCAGAGACAAAGAACCAGACAATAAATTTGAAATCAACATTGAGATTTAAATGCACAGAGTAATTTCCTTTCTAACAGGTTCTGCATGGTGAGATCAAAGGAACTGTCTTTATTTCTGTTACCGTATATTAGAGAATTATAATGAAAGCCTGTTATGACAAACTAATTATAGTAGAGCAATATTCAAAAGGCCGAAAGCACTTATGATGCCATTATAGGCTCCATATCTTGAAAAACTATTTTGTTTTTACCTTTAATTCCTCATGTCACGCAACATTTCAACTAGTTAAAAGGCATTGTATTTATTAGGTGGAGCACATGATTACAATATTGGGGCATCTTAACGGGAGGCAATGACCTCGTGGTATTATCGCTGGCCAATTAATCCAGAAACTCAGCTAATGTTCTGAGAACCCAGGTTCGAATCCCGCCATGGCAGTTGGTGGAAATTGAATTCAATTTAAAAAAATTTGGAATTAAGAATCTATTGATGAACCTGAAACCATTGTTGATTGTCAGAAAAATCCATTTGCTTCACTAATGTCCTTTAGGGAAGGATTTCTGCTGCCCTTACCTGGTCTGACCTACAGGTGACTCCAGATCCACAGCAATGTAGTTGACTCTCAACTGCCCCCTGAAATGGCTGCGTGAGACATTCATTTGTATCAATCAAGAACAACTAGGGATGGGCAATAAATGCTGACCAGCCAGCAATGCCCATGTCCCATGAATGAATTAAGAATTAAAAATTCACCATTATATGCACACACGCAAAGGTTAATTTGTACACAGCATAATTCCACAAAAAACAAGCCAAATGATGATCCATTTTTTGGTGTTGCTGGTTGGAGGAGGAGCTTTGGCCTAAACAATGGCCGAAAGGTTGGCACAATGGCACATGGTTAGCACTGCTGCCTCACAGCTCCAGGGACCCAGGTTCAATTACGGCCTTGGGCGACTGTCTGTGTGGAGTTTGCATGTCGTCCCCATGTCTGCGTGGATTTCCTCTGGTGCTCCGGCTTCCTCCCACAGTCCAAAGATGTGCAGGTTGGATGGATTGGCCATGCTAAATTGGCCCTTAGTGTCCAAAGATGTGTAGGTTAGGTGGATTAGCCATGCTAAATTGCCCCTTAGTGTTATCCCAAGCTGTGTAGGTTAGATGGATTAGGCATGGGAAATGTGCGGGATTGCTGGAATAGGACGGGGGAGAGGGCCTGGGTAAGATACTCTGTCAGAGGGTTGATGCAGACTCAATCGGCCAGATGGCCTCTTCTGCACTGCAGGGACAAATCTTTAAATTGTGCTTTTATAGAACACTAAATGGGAAGATATTTTCAGCATCTTGCCTGAAAGATGGGGCAGTGCTGCACTGACAGAAGTCTCGCATCACTGATAAGACATGAAACTCAGGCTCCACTTACTTATTCAAATCGATGACATTATTCAGGTGCTAACCTTCCAGCAGAAAATGGATTAGCTGCAGGCTGATTCATTTTCCAAGAGTCAGGAGTTTTTAATTTCTCTTAGAAAATCTGATTTTATGGATAGCAGATGGAATGCAGAGCGTTTACTGAAATTAGATCTGATCAAAGAGGAATAGAAAGTCTAAATAGGTCACAATCAAAATGTAATATGATGGAAACGGACTTCATGGCTACAAAAAAAATTTGGCTTCTACATTTGCATACACAACAAAAGTGACTGCTCTTCAGTTTAATTCTCTGAAGGCGGTGACTAAGAAACCAGGGTAGAATCACTTGTGACAGCTTGGCGCAATTAGTAACCATTCTTTTCTCAATCCGAGGTTGTCTTCTTGTCCTTCTCAAGGACAAGAACACTTCATCCAATGCAGCAGTGAGGGGATTTGCATTATACTATAAACTAAAGCCCTATTGTCTACTCAAGTGATTCAGATATATTTTAAATATGTCATAGTCACATCAAAGGACCAGAAAGCATTTTTCAGGATGTCCTGGCCAACATTTATACCTCAACTCACATCAAGGAAAGCAAAGCAATTGGTCATTCATCTCATTGCTGTTCGTGGATCCTTGATGCATGTAAAATCATTGACATCTTCATCTAAACAGCAGTAACTACACTTCAAAAAGTAATTTAATGGACCAGAAATGGCTCTCACTGTTATAGAATCATACAAGGGTTACAGCACAGAAGGAGACCATTCTGTCCTGTTGTGTCCATTGTGTTGTGTTTGCAATCTTTAAAAGCTAGTCAGTTAGTCCCAGTGCTAGTCAGTTAGTCCCAATTCTAACCTTGCCAGCTACACTCAGCTCACAAAAGAATTCTAAAAATCTTGGTCTGGCCTCTGTGCTGTTTATTAACAATACTTTAATCTGATTGGTATAGGGAGGCAAAAGTCCCAAATGCTCTGTAGATTTGGATCAAACTTGCAGCAATTTTCAGTGCAAAAGATCATAGAATTTAAATGGGCAAGGGTAGGTCTGATTGTAGCACAGAGGCGAAGGGCCAAATGGCCTCCTTCATAATAGCATAATGAATGGCAGATGTTTTTAAGTCAGTGGCTCTGATAAATTCGAGCTCAATGAATGTGAACTGCGAGGAGAAAGTAAAGAGGTGTAAACAAAAGAAATAACTTGCCTTTTTATAATACCTTTCAAAGTGCCTCTAGCTAATGAATAATTTCAGAAGTGTCGTCACTCAGTGAGTAAACTATATAAAATGCAGGTTTTAAAGAAATTTATTTATTAGTATCACAAGTAGGCTTACATTAACACTGCAATCAAGTTACTGTGAAAGTCCCCTAGTTGCCACACTCCGGCGCCTGTTCGGGTACACTGAGGGAGAATGCCAGTGTATTTCAGACTGTGGGAGGAAACCAGAGCACCCGGAGGAAACTCACCCAGATACGGGGAGAACGTGCAGACTCCGCACAGACCAAGCCGGGAATCGAACTCGGGTCCCTGCAACTGTGCCACCGTGCTGCCCAGTCTATCATTACCTGAGCATGCACAGTTTACCCCAACCCGAATTCAGCCTCTATGGCACACGTACAATTCTGATAATTTAACAATGGATTTACATTTATTTCACAAGATCATCACATACACTAACTTTAGCCCATCCCATTCCTTACTCATGGGATTCAATTGTGATACAGTCTTCTCGATTTTGCTGCTACTTCATATCCCTAATTGATCATAATTGTTACATTTTCTGCAACTGCAACTATCAACTTAATAGATTAATTGCAGGAGGTTAGACCACGAGGCTGGGTTTTGAAAGGGAAAGTCTTATTTTTAAACTAGCAAGGAATTTCAACTAACATTCAAATTTAGTCTACTGGTAGGAAAATAATGAGCTAAAATGTATTCAGATTAATTAAAGCAAATGTAATTAATTTTTTTCATATCAATGGATAAGATTCAATTGTTTATGTAAAGTGACATGCCGATGTTCGGAGCATAACAAACTTCCCTGCACAAATTATACTGGCTGTCACTGACTCATTCTCCAGGAACCAAAAGCTTTTCATTTACTACAGAAGGAAATGACTTCAAGAATTGCAGAAGAACATAGAGCAATTATTGAAATAAGATCTCATCAGTGTGAAAGAAAAAGGCCAACTAGGCCACAAGCAAAAAGCTATTAGCATAGGCTAACTTCGGAGGTTTCCAAACAAATGCTCATTAAGAACAGTCCACAGGAAAAAAATAGTTTAAATCTACTTAATTCTCAAGAATCAGTTCCGCCTCAATTAGGTTGTCTCACATGGCATCGCACCCAGAGAGCAGAGACCAAATGCAGCCTCTCAGATGAAGGGTGATTAGAAGTCAGGGAATAATTAAATCAGGGCGCGCAGATATAATTCAAAAGTTAAAGTTTACTTATTAGTCACAAGTAGGCTTACATTAACACTGCAAGGAAGTCACTGTTAAAATCCCCGAGCGTCCACACTCCGGCGCCTGTTCGGGAGAATTTAGCATGGCCAATACACCAAACCCGCACATCTTTGGACTGTGGGAGAAAACCGGAGCACCCAGAGAAACCCACGCAGACATGGGGAGAATGTGCAAACCGCACACACACACACACACACACACACACACACACACACACACACACACACACACACACAGTGACCCAAGCCAGGAATCGAACCCGAGTCCCTGGCGCTGTGAGGCAGCAGTGCTAACCACTGTACCACCATGCCACCCATTTTTATATCATATAAAGTTTCCCTAATTTTTAGTTGGTTATTCATTTGGTTAAATGACAAAGTGCATGGCAAATCAGAAAGGGTTTCTTTATAGACAGGTCAAAGAGCTGGGAGATGCAAAACCAAGTTGGTATAGTGTCACCACTGATGAAAGGGATGTTAGCAGGCCAAATGTTATATAGGCAGGGCCCAGTATAAGGGTAGAGTCAGGAATTTATGATCAGTGAGACCGACAACAGAAAATAAGATCTTGTCAACAGGAACTGCACAGATTTTCAATTTTTTTCATCGTATATATTCTAAAGGCAATGTGAGGTACACACTTCCTACTTTTTTCTTGTTTGTCAGAATTATATTGTGTCATGTTCTGATATTCCTCTGTCATGTCTACAAATCTTTTCAAAACCTACAGTTTGTCTTAACTTGCACTCTTCCAGAAGGTAAGTGACATTTGTGGTATAGAAGTTACACTGCTTATTTTTGCCCACTTACTTTCTGGTGCTGTCTGCCTCTCCCTCCTGCTAATACATCTTTCTCGGGGTTGTGCAGACTCATCACCAGTTTGCCTCACCATTCTATCAGTTCTTAATGATCATCCGCAGGCCAACGATCATCCACCAACGTCCATTCTGCCTGCACTACCGACCAGCCCTGCTATTTGCTGCGGTGCTTTAATTTGCTTTTTATGTTTGGCTGCCTCCACTCGTGGTGCCATCACTGTCAGATCGAGGTCTCGGACATCTCATTACCCCACATTTCTTATCCCGTCCTCCATCACCATTCTCCTTTTGTGTCAGCTTGTCAGTAATGGGCAGCATGGTGGCACAGTGGTTGGCACTGCTGCCTCACAGAGCCTGGGACTTGGCTTCGATTCTGGCCTTGGGTGACTGTCTGTGTGGAGTTTGCACATTTGCCCTGTGTCTGTGTGAGTTTCCTCTGAGTACTCCAGTTTCCTCCCACAGTCCAAAGATGTGTAAGTTAGGGGATGGGCCATGCTAAATGGCCCCTTAGTGTCCCAAGATGCGTAGGTTAGGGGGATTAGTGGGGTAAGTACGTGGGGTTATGGAGAGAGGGCATGGGTGGGATGCTCTGTCAGAGAGTCAGTGCAGACTCAATGGACTGAATGGCCTGGTTCTGCATTGTGGTGATTCTATAATTTTATGAGGATACAGAGAGGCTGCAAAATGATACAGGCATGGCTGACTTACTGCTAAAGTCCAAAGATGCGAAGGTTAGGTGGATTGGCCATGCTAAATTGTCCCTGGTCCCCATAAATGTGTAGGTCAGGTGGATTAGTCATGGTGAGTAGGGTTACCGAAGCAGGGGAGGGTTGGGGAGGAAGTTGCTGGGTTTGATGCTTTTTCCAGAGAGCTGGTGCAGACTTGATGAGGTTAAATGGCCTCCTTCTGCACTACATGGATTCTAATCTAACAAGCTTTTGTGAAGAATGCATTGCACTGTAATCATAGGCAGACTGCTGAAATGGAAACAAACCTGTGCTTAATGCTCCCTCCACTCACATTGTCGGTATCTTTAAGACCTGGTTGGCTGTAGAGATTCGCATTCTAATCAGTATTCTGTAACTTGATTTTGTGTCTCTGTGCCCTGTTTGAGAGCACATTTCCACTCCATCTGACGAAGGAGCAGCGCTCCAAAAGCTAATGGCATTTGCTACCAAATAAACCTGTTGGACTTTAACCTGGTGTTGTTAAAACTCTTACAAATGGAAATGCACAGAGCAGATGAAAGTTAATGCAGAAAAGTAATGCATGTTGGAAAGGTGAGTGAGAAGAGACAGTATGAACTAAATGGAACCGGGGGGCTAGGGGTTCACATACATAAACTTTTGAACATGGCAGACAATATTTGTTAATCACAGCTTAGGAGTCAACTAGATTGGTGGGAATGCCGCACAGCTGTAAGTTCTAGTCCAGGCCACATACTGTCCTGACTCAGAATTATATCACTGTTCCTTCACTGTTACTGGATGAAAAAAAACATGGAACTCCCTCCATAACAGAACTGTGGGTGTACCTACACAACCTGGCCTGCAGCAATTCAAGAAGGCAGCTCACAACCAGCTTCTCAAGGGCAATTATGGATGGGTAACAAAAATGCCAGTGACACTCACGTCCCATGGATAAATAATACAATAAATTCTAAGAACCACATATTAGGAAAGATGGAGCGGGTGTATAGGAGATTTATTGCCTGATACTGGGGATGAGGGATTTCAGCAATGCCAAGATAATTGAGGTGTTGCCTTTGTTCTCCTTAGAACAGAAAACGTTAAAGAGAGATTTGTTAGAAGTTTCAAAATTCTGAAGGGTTTTGATAGAGTAGATTAGGAGAAATTGTTTCCACCGGCAGTTGGGTTAATACCCTGTGGACACCGAACTTGAAGTAATTAGCAAAAGCACCAAAATCTAACCTGATAAAAGATTGATTAAAGCACAAGTAAGACATTTCTCACAGGAGAAGTTGCTGATCTTCTGGTGAAGTTATAGTGGTACTTACCTTAGATATACCCTGTGTTTTCTCAAAATATTTCCTTAAAGTAGGGTAGTAAGATTAGTCAGATTGTCAAACATTAGACATTAAGGCACTGACAGAACTATCAGCATTAAGTTAAATGATTCTTAAAACACAGACTCATAAGCTAATAAGGAGGTAGTTTACACACATATGAAATGCAGTAAGAGATTTAAACAAGTGATTGAGATTTGAAGCTTATATGATACTATTTTTGAATGTATCAATGTACTTTTCAAGAATTATTGTATGCTTTAGTCAAGGTAAATCCTGCAAAGCATCATGGTAAAGTCTAGTGGGTCAAACCATATTTCAAGAGAATTCCAAAGCCTTGAGAGTGTCTAAATTATTATCCAGTGGTAGAAACAATTAGAACATCAAAGCAAACTTCATGAATAGTCTAAATAGCATGGATGTACGCACAGATGTGGAGTCATATATTCATCTGATTTGGCAGTGATCTTTAAGAGAACCCATGGAAATGTACACTTTAACCTTTGCAGCCAGCGTCTAGGGTAACTAGGCAACGGGGAAATTAGTTTGAGCAAAGAGAGGAAGGAGCATCTGTTTTTAATTAACCAATGAAATACCATGATGCTGGAGGGAGAGATGCGATTGGCTAGAATATGTGGCAGATATATTGCTGATTGATTTATAGTGAAGATGATTGATTCAAAGCTAATGTAAGGCGGGAATAATTGACAAGAACAATCTATAATTGACCTGTATTGAACTGTACACATTCGGACTTGGCTCAGAGGTCTGGTCTGTCTGTCTTAGGGTGGCCTCAACACATTGTCTGGTTTCTCCCAACAGCTGCTGGTCTAAATAAAGTTACACCTTTGGTTCAGAAACACTTGCTTCATGAATCTTGTATTGTCTGAGTTTTCCTGACAGTACAGGTCACCTTGGGTAATCCACCAACATACATCCTGGCTGGAATTTTACCGCCACACCTGCCCCGGAATAGGGGCGGGCGAGGCTTGCAGAACAAAATTCTCCTTTGGCCTCGGGCGGGATTTTACGAGCCTCACCCGAGCGAGGTCGTAAAATCCCGGCCCCTGTGCTTTCTCGAAATATTTCCTTGATTTTAAAATTGAAGAAAGTTAACACCACAACCAACAAAGTAAAATTTATTTGCTGAATGTAACCAGTTTTCCCAGTGTTCGGCACCTTTAAGTGATTTTGTGTGATCGCTGTATGGCAGCGCAGTCACAGTATTTAGCACAGAACACAACCTGCGGGGTACCTTCCGGGCTGCTGCACAGGCATGTGGCTGCTATCAAATCCATTTAAAAACTTGCATCTTAATATAATTGCATGCTCGCTACATTAACTGTCTATTATTTCAATTTCCTCTCAAAATTCTTCAAGACAGAAACAAGCTGTCGTCAAGACCACAATCTTCCAAAATTCAAATACAGTTATTTTCTGAAACGTGCTTATCGCAAGATCCACCTAATTTTCTGATGAAAGGTGCTTTTTAGAATCACAAGGCAAACTGCTGGAGAGCATTTCTCTGTTCTGGGAATATTACAGTTACTGACAGCATTAATTATTAAGTGGAAATCTATCTTAAAAATGTAAAATGGATACAATGATCTATTCAATGTCATTTCATCAGTGCAAGGACATATTGCTAAAAATGATCTGAATATTGAATACAATGATTTCTGGCTTACAAACAGATATCAGCGTTTGAAGGCACTCCAGTACATTCTGGAAAGGCTGGAAAAGTTATCTTTAGACATGTTATGCAGCTATTTGGCAAGCCCTTGTTTCTCGTTGCCCATATCAGATTTTATAATAACCATCTGCCATACATTTGACAATTACTTAATTTCTAAAATTGAACCATGTAACTAAATGGCAATCTATTACAGAATTACCACCATATGTGATAACTACATCCAGCACTTCTCATCACAGACAACCCACCCCAGCTCTCCCTCAGATCTCTCCACACCTCTAGCTATCCCTCTCACTGAGATATCTCCCCAAATCCCCGCCATCAATCCCTGTTTCCCCCTGCACCCCCTGCGGCAGGGATCCGGGTTTAATTCCCAGCTTGGGTTACTCTCTGTGTGGAGGCTGAGCATTCTCCCCGTGTCTGCGTGGGTTCCCTCCGGGTGCTCCGGTTTCCTTCCATAGTCTGGAGGGCATGCTGGCCAGGTGTATTGGCCATGCTCGATTTTCCCTCAGTGTACCCGAACAGGTGCCGGAGTGTGGTGACTAGGGGATTTTCACAGTAACTTCATTGCAGTGTTAATGTAAGCCTACTTGTGACACTAATAAATAAACTTAACTGTAAAAACATTGTGGTAAAGTGGAGACATCTGGTTGGTGGAGATCGGGGTGGTGAGGGCACATTTAAAGTGTTGGGCTTCAGTGATCAAAGGTTTAATGATTTGATAAAACGTAACATTTGACAGATGAAAATCATTTCAAACTTCTGCATCTGGTGTGGGTGCACTTATTGCTGACACTGAGTTCAATAATTAGAAGATAATATCAACACTCTCAACCCGTATCTTGATTAGCATAACGTTTATCTGAATAAGTGATGAACAAGGAGCTGTGAATTGCCCAAATGAATACATTAGCCTTGATATAATCATTTCACCTCCACAGGCATTGCAACTTATTTGCCGCACGCTTAAATTCTGAGTTATCTATTAATATTGTAGAAGTAGCTTAAAATCAAACATTTTGCCATGATATTTCACTGTTACTGAACCTCCATTACTGGTGAAATTATCGGCTCTGAAATTACATCTTGGGTAACAGCCCCACAAATACTTATGTAATCACCCACAATTCCTCTATTATTTGAATGCAGATATTAACCTGCTTGCAATAGGTGGGTTACCTAAAAAGAGGGCAATAGGTGGGTTAATAATTCTACTGAGGTCATGGTGAGGTGAATTTGGGCATGCTCATTTAGATGTGCTGGCTGCGGTTTTGGGAATATGACTTTTTGTTGGTAAGGTGAACACTATCATTTCATTCTCCAGGTATATCATCCCGAAGAATGTTGTACTTAAAATAAAAGAAGTGTTTGCAAAGTCTTTTCAAGCTCTCCTACCATGCTATTCTTATTGTCTAAATCCTAATTTTATTCTTCCTTCCCTGTTTTAAATGGGATTGGGTTGCTCTCCAACCTCAAGATACTATTAAAACACAAGAAACCCAACTGAAAGATTTAAAAGGGACCTGAGGGGCAATTTCTTCACGCAAAGGGTGGTGCGTTTATGGAATGAGCTGCCAGAGAAAGTGGTTGAGGCAGGGTCAACGTTAACATTTAAAAGGTGTTTGGGTAAGTACATGGATGGGAAAGGATTAGAGGGATATGAGCAATTGGGGTTTGCTGGGAGGGCACCATAGTCAGCATGGACCTGTTGGGCTGAAGGGCCTGTTTCCATGCTGTATTGCTCTATGACTCTAAGCGAAATTGTTTCTTGATTAAAACCCTGATTGGGTATTGGAGTCATGATGTGGAGATGCCGGCGTTGGACTGGGGTAAACACAGTAAGAAGTCTCACAACACCAGGTTAAAGTCCAACAGGTTTATTTGGTAGCAAAAGCCACTTTTGCTACCAAATAAACCTGTTGGACTTTAACCTGGTGTTGTGAGACTTCTTACTGGGTATTGGAGTTCAGGGTAGAGATCACAAGAGGGGAAATGTGAGTTAACCCAGAGACATTTTGATAGCACCATTACTAAGATTAAAAGAGCAACAAGATTAAATGCAAGTCGCACTAATACTTCAAATTTAATTAATATTATACCTCCCAAATGTACAAGCATGTGTTACTTTGACTATCACTTTTAATTGAACCCTTAAATTCTAAAAATAGAAAGCCAGACAGCTGAAGGTGCTTTAATTTGAACACAATTTTAAAATGTGTTGGCATGAGAGAACTAAGGATTATCTTTTACTCTTGGTCACCCTTCATTAATCAAATGAATCATTGGGATTCAATGTTGTTTTCTATCAAGGGTATTTTGCATTATGTTAGAAAAGAGAACTACTGCGTTATAGCGAGTGGACGCTTGGTGCCTGGAAAACAAAAAGTGCTTGCAAACCTATATTAATTTTGACGGGAGCTTCCAATTACTGTTCAAAATAGATTTCAAGCAATTAACTGTCATTTGCTCTATTTTGAAGTGCCTGGGTAATTTCAGAAGAAGAATGACCTGATCAGTTCAACAGAGCAATTTGCCAAATTGGTCCTTGTAATGATATATAAGCTATTCTAGATGTTACTGGAGTTAAGTAAGTGTCGGTAACTTATATCAAATTAACGTTGAAATCAAATAAAACAGAAAATGCTCAGTGGGTCTTCCAGTCTCTGTAAGAACTAACAGAAATAACAAGGTAACATTTCACACCTCGGCAGATTCTAACACAAGGTCTAAATCAACAACAGACATTTGTATTCACCTTTAATGTAATAAACCCTCCCCAGAATATCACAAAACAATATCTGAAACCAAGCCATGTAAGGAGATATTACCTTGGTCAAAAAGGTAGGTTTTAGCAAAAGAAGGAAAGCAAAGTACAGAAATAAAGAGCTTTGGGGAGGAAATTCTGAGCTTATGACCATTGCAGCTTTAGCGGCAGTCACTAATAGTCAAGCAATTAAAATCAGGAATGCTTAATGGACCCGAATTAGAGTATAGCAGAAATCTGAGGAAGTAGTTGTAGGGCTGGAGGACTTGACAGAGATAAGGAGCATCGAGGCCATTGAGGGATTTAAAGTCGAGAATGAGAATTTTAAAATTGAGATGTCCCTTAAGCAGGAGGGAATATAGGTCAATAAGGACAGGAGTGACTTGGATACCAACAACAGGATTTTGGGATGACCTCAGGTTTCTACGGGTTGGAAATTGGAAGACTGGTCGGAAGCATGTTGGAATATTCAAATCTAGAGGTAAGAATGGCACGGATGAGGATTTCAGCAGCAGATGAGCAGATGTGGGGATGGAGTCAGGCGATGTTACAGAGATGGAAATAAACGGCCTTAGGAATGGTGCAAACATGTGGCAGAAGCTTGTCTTAGGGTCAGATATGATGCCAGGAGTGCAAACAATCTGTTTCAGCCTCAGAAGTTGCCAGGGAAAAGAATGGAGTTGCTGACTGAGGAGAAGAGTTAGTGATGGGGCCAAAGACAATGGCCCAAATTTTCCACCACCTCCACCCCACCCCGGTGGAGGTGGGTCACCATTGGCCACTGACAGGATTGTCTGGTCCTACCGAAGTTAATGGCCATTTGTGTTGCTCGTTGGCCATGCCACCAGGAAAACCTGCCTTGTGGGGGGTCACCTTTGACAAGAGTGTAAGCTCCTGCCAGTGGGAAGGGCTGCATAAACCCACCCAATAGCTTCAGTCTTCCCAATATTTAAGTTGGGGGAGATTTCTGTTCATTCAGCACTGAATATCACCCCCCTTTCAGATGGAAGGAGGAGGACGTGGAGGCCGATCAGGCGGGCATCGCTGGGGAGGAGGCCACCCAGCAGGAGGAAGAGGACAAAGAGGATGATGACGAGGAACACCACCCAGGCACTGGAGGGCTGGCGGCAGCAAGGATCAGCCATATGATGGCAGCGAGGGAGGCCCTGATCACCATGCGCTTCAGTCACTCGGGGCCTGTTGCCACTCGTGGGTTCTTGGGATGCCATGGCAGATGTTGTAAGTCACTGCCAATGCATGCCACCCACTGTAGCCAGTGAATTATTTTGAGCGCCTTGATTTTCTCAGCGGTAGTGTGTTGAGGGGCCTACCTCACAGATATCACCGTGCAGGGTCCCTTCGGCGACCATCGGGGTAAGTACATCCCTGTCAGAGGCGAATTAGAGACAAGTTAGTCACGGGTGTGGGGTGCAATAACATGTATTGTTGCCAATAATAGTGATTTCAAAATAAGTGGGAATATAAAAACATGTGAACGTGAGACTTTAAATGGGCGGGACAAGGACATGGACTGCTCAGCAGAAACGTTCATCGTCACCTCTCTCACCTGTGTGTCTCCTTCTTCCACTGATTTTTATGAGCAGCTTTCAAAGGTTTCTTCACTCTGTCGTTCCTTTGATAATACCAATATGTTTTTTTTTTCACATGTATGTCTCCGCTGCTGCCAGCATGTTCTGAGATGTAAAAACAGAAAATGCTGAATAAACTCAGCAGGTTTAGCAGCCTCTGTGGAGAAACACAGTTAATGTTTCAAGTCCATATGACCTTTCTGCAGAATTTTCCACAGATGCTGCCAGGCCTCATGTCTTTACCCAGCATTTTCTGTTTACATTTTAGATTTCCAGCATCTACAGTATCTTGCTTTTATGTTCCGAGATGTGTTCTTCTATTTTGGACACGAGACATGGGATTTGGTTCTTAGACAGACGGTAGACATACTCTAGTCACTTAAACAGCTACATTGCTTCCAGGGCATGATGTTCCAATCTCTTGATCAGAAGGATAGAGTGGGAGAGAGACTATTTTTAAAATTCATTTGTGGGACATGGGTGTCGCTGGCTGGGCCAGCATTTATTGCCCATCCTTAGTTGTCCTTGAACCGAGTGGCTTGCTAGGCCATTTCAGGGGGCAGTTGAGGGTCAGCCACATTGCCATGGCTCTGAAGTCACATGTAGGCCAGACCAGGTAAGGATGGCAAATGTCCTTCCCTAAAGGATGTTAGTGAATCAGATGGGTTTTTCCTGACAATCGACAATAATTTCATGGTCATCAGTAGATTCTTAATTCCCAGATACTTTTTATCGAATTCAAATTCCACCATCTGCTGTGGCGAGATTTGAAACCGGGTTCCCAGAACATTAGCTGAGTTTCTGGATTAATAGTCTAGCGATAATACTACGGGGCCATCACCTCCCCAACTAACATAATATTGACTGATGTCAATAATACAGCATCATCTCGGTGATGTATTAGCATATCCCATCTCTTCAGCCTTTATACTACAATGGAAGGTGTAGACATCTTGGCAGGGTTCATTTATGGGGAACCTGTCATCAGCCATGAGCCAGATTTCCTTCAAGGCCCTGATGTTGATGCAATCATCCACAACAAGCACACTGATTGCAAGGGCCTCATTCCCAAGTGAGCAGTCGTTTTGGAGGGAATAACAAAAAGGAGGAGCAACAAAGTTGATCTGCTGGAAGAGTCCACATGGTCAGCATGGGTATGGAGAGGGGAGTTGAGTCTGATAGGAAGGTAGAGGTGGCTCACCATTGGCCGGCAGCCGAATCTTCAGGTCCCACTGATGTAAATGGCGCTTTGCCTTGCTCGCCAGCCGCAGTGCCGGGAAATCCACCATGAGCGGTTCACCATCAGCAGGACTGGAAGATCCCTTCAGCAGGTAGGGTTGAAAAATTCCAGTCTACGATTCCCGTTTTCCTTGCCAGACCTGCTCTGGGTTTTCTCTTTCGATTTTAGTATTTTATTTCAGGCATTTTATTAGTACTTTAGCATTTTATTATGAGAGTGCCGCAATCGGTATCTGATAGTGTACCATTTCACAAAGTGACTTAATCCAGATTATCGTAGGAGAATGCTGAAGAGGGTGGGCAGAATTCTCCTGTCTCGTCGGTGGAGGGGCCCGTTGTGAGCAAGAATGGAAGATTTGGCATTCCGGCCAAAACTTCATTAACTTTCAGCGGCACCGGAGAATCCCAACCGCGAATGAGGACGGAAGACTTCAATCTGAGTTTTGAAAGAAGAGGTTGAACAAAGAATCTGAAAGATAGAACATGACTCTTCCATCATTATTTTCATAATTGCTAATTACCTCCAAAAAGGAAAAGTTCAATCAAATGTATTCACCGTGTGGTGATTCAATTGGTACCTTGTCAACCCTGAGACTTTAATGTGCTAATTTTTCAGGGGAATTGCCTCACATTGTTAAACATCTTCCTGACACTTTATAAAGATTTCTAATTGCAGTTGATTCTGTTCTACAATATTTTTGCTAATGGTAGACTAATAGAAAATATTTAATGAGTCTGAAGAGGCATGGAATAGGAGTTTTATTGGAACACATCTCAGAGCTCTGGCTCAGGTCGTCCATGAGGCTGTACACGAGAGAGACCAATGAACCCATAAACAACCCAATATCCAACATCACATATTACGTTACAGGTTCAGCAACCCTCTTCCAGGTTTAGGTGGCGATGGATTGATAATAGCCTCAAAAGGCAAAGGAACGCAAACTACCTCATGATACCTTTGCTTTAGCTTATTCCCCTTAAATCTAATTCTGCAAAAAATTTACAATGATGTGGGTGGGTTTTTTTTGCTGCCTTTCTTTTCATTTGCGCAGATGATGTTCCCAAATTCAACCTTTAAAAGTCACAGGGCCCTGACGTTCTGCAGTATGACATGCAAATGCTGATTGGAACTTCAGGGATATCACTTAGCTGGATCGAGTGAGACGCAGTGTATGTCGCGTGGGCTCCCTGACTATAGTGAGGCAGCAGTGCTAACCACTGTGCCACCAGGTGGCACGGTGGCACAGTGGTTAGCACTGCTGCCTCACAGTGCCAGGGACCTGAGTTCGATTCCTGGCTTGGGTCACTGTCTGTGTGGAGTTTGCACATTTTCTCGGTGTCTGTGTGGGTTTCCTCCAGGTGCTCCAGTTTCCTCCCACAGTCCAAAAATGCACAGACTAGGATGATTGGCCATACTAAATTGCTCCTTAGTGTCAGGGAGATGTCAGGTGGATTAGTCGGGTAATTATGTGGGGTTACGGGGATATCGCCTGGGTGGGATTGTTGTCGGTGCAGGCTCGATGGGCCAAATGACCTCTTTCTGCACTGTAGGAGACGAAGTAGAAAGGGGACAAAGTAGAAAGGGTCGAGAGCTTCAGGTTTTTAGGTGTCCAGATCACCAACAACCTGTCCTGGTCCCCCCATGCCGACACTATAGTTAAGAAAGCCCACCAACACCTCTATTTTCTCAGAAGACTAAGGAAATTTGGCATGTCAGCTACGACTTTCACCAACGTTTACAGATGCACCATAGAAAGCATTCTTTCTGGTTGTATCACAGCTTGGTATGGCTCCTGCTCTGCCCAAGAAGGAACTACAAAAGGTTGTGAATGTAGCCCAATCCATCACGCAAACCAGCCTCCCACCCATTGACTCTGTCTATACTTCCCGCTGTCTCGGCAAAGCAGCCAGCATAATTAAGGACCCCACGCACCCCGGACATTCTTTCTTCCATCTTCTTCTGTCGGGAAAAAGATACACAAGTCTGAGGTCACGTACCAACCGACTCAAGAACAGCTTCTTCCCTGCTGCTGTCAGACTTTTGAATGGACTTACCTTGCATTAAGTTGATCTTTCTCTACACCTCTATGACTGTAACACTACATTCTGCACTCTCTCATTTCCTTCTCTATGAATGGTATGCTTTGTATGTGTAGCATGCAAGAAACAATACTTTTCACTGTATGTTAATACATGTGACAATAATAAATCAAATCAAATCAAATAAAATCAGGTAGTCTATGATTCTATTCCATTCTATTCTATAGGTTTGGTGTGGAGCCCTTACTTTGGTAAATTCCGTATCATTAACCGTACGACAGGTTCTTCTCAGCAGGGCTCTGTGCAATTACCCACTTTGAATGACCCTAAATCCAGGAATACTGTTTGAGGATAACCATCTCTTGGCTTAATGACTATAGCATTCCTACAAAGTGGGGAACATTGCTGCTATAGGCAAAAAGGTGTCACCAGAGAGATATGTCTGGAATTCCCGCGAAGAAACAAATATTTAAGAAAGGATTCAAATCAAAATGTCCAGTAATGAAACTTCAAGGGTTAGTGCCAATGCTATATTGTGAAATGAATACATTTGAATCTCCATGGTGAAACTGAGCCAATTTTTTTTATTGCCATGGCCAGTTAAATCATTACCGAACCACCCCCCCCCTCCCCACCCCCCCCCCCATCAACTTCACAAAACAAGTATTAATATTCCTCTGTACAATTGTGTAGCACTACTTAAGATGATACTGAACAGCTGCTTCTAAAACAATATGGGTGGGATTTTCCAACCAAGCTCGCTCGAAGGCGGAAAATCCCACCCAAGGTCAATGGACTTTTGCATAGTTCGTATCCAGCTTGCCACAATTCCCAT
This sequence comes from Mustelus asterias, assembly GCF_964213995.1. Taxonomy (NCBI): domain Eukaryota; kingdom Metazoa; phylum Chordata; class Chondrichthyes; order Carcharhiniformes; family Triakidae; genus Mustelus; species Mustelus asterias. The sequence continues at coordinate 78,759,262 of NC_135812.1, read as the reverse complement.
GGTGGGCAGGGCGGTAAAATTCCGCGCTATATCTACAGGGGGATGGAACATTAAAAACATTTCCAATCAACAGAAAAAGCTGTACATGCTGCAAATCAGAAAAGTTTGGAAATTCTCATCAGGTCAGGCCATAAGAAAGGCCCAACAAGAAAGGTCATCAACCTGAAAGGTCAACTTTGTTTCTCTTGCCACATATGCTGCCTGGGCTGCTGAACATTTCCAGTATTTTCTGTTTTTGTTTCTAAACAAACCAGTTGGATATAAAGTAGACCGTGAATAGAATCTACAACACAGAAATAAATGATTCAACCAACTGGTCTATGCTGGTGTTTATGCTGCACACAAGCCTGCTGCCATTCAACTTACCTCTATCCACCCTGTCACTTTTCCAATCCATAATGCTCTTGGCCTTATTGTACTAAGACAGACTATTCAGCGTCTGCTGAGGTACGGAAGGCACTAACTTTATTAAGAAACATTTTACAGTGGTATACAAATAGTCATTTGGTAGTACAGAACTTGAGTATTGCTGGAAAAAATACATTTTGTCAAAGATTTTCTTGTCTTTTTTCAGAAATCTTACAATGGCTTCATCTTTCCATGCGGTCTATAAGCGAGAACAAGATCATGTGACATTGCATTATTTCCGGCAATAATGTATACTGTCTCATTAACATATAACACAGTTAGAATTAACCCATTTTCTTATATCTTCCCCCAAGTGTCTGACTCCAATTTCTTTTCTTCATCAGATGTGTGTGCATCTCTGGGCGGGATTTTCCAGCCCTTCCCATCGGAGGGATCTTCCGTGGTGGGTTACTTGGCAGCGGGATGGTCAAGCCACGCAAAATATCGTAGATATTGGAGGGACCGGAAGATTCTGCTGGTGGCCAATGGTGAGCCATCTCCGCTGCTGGAAAACATACAGCGGGAAATCCCACCCTCTGATTTCATTTAGTCAGTGAGTCATTGCTTGTTGAGTTGCGGTCATTGCCGACACAGAGATTTCTTGGCAACATGTACCATATCACTTTGTCCAGGCCTTGCCACAGGGATATAGGAAAAACCATCTGCTGTGGTATGTTCTTATCCCAGAAAGTACACTATCTTTGCATCGAACCTCGTCACCCCCAGTATGTTTGCTAACCCCTTAGAATTTAAGAGTGTCTGTCTCTATCTTGAAGTGGAGACCAGGAACGTCATCTGCAAACTTTTCACAAGCCCAGGTAGTAGTTAACGCTTCCTTTCTATCGCTGCATATCTTTGTTGAGTCTCTGTCAGTGAATGGGGTGCATTGTAAACTGGTTTACACTTTCCACCTGTCTGTATCTGAAAGAATTCAGTTCCTATTCCTATAGAAGAAGCATCTGCAGCAATGATAATGGTGGGTAGCTCCAGGTCATGGTGAGCTAAAATGTCAAGTGATATCAGCATCTCTCTGATTTTTCTCTCAGCATCATCTATCCCAGGAACTTAACAGTTTAAAGTTAAAGTTTATTTATTAGTCACAAGTAAGGCTCACATTAACGCTGCAATGAAATTACTGTGAAATTCCCCTAGTCGCCACAGTCCGGCATCTGTTCGGGTCAATGCACCTAACCAGCACGTCTTTGAGAATGTGGGAGGAAACTGGAGCACCCAGAGGAAACCCACGCAGACACAGGGAGAACGTGCAAACTCCACATAGACAGTGACCTAAGCCGGGAATCAAACCTGGGTCCCTGGCACTGTGAAGCAGCAGTGCTAATCACTGTGCCACTGTGCCACCTCGTTTCTTTGCAAACAACATGTAAATGGTTAAGTACAGACATTGAATCAATACCTTCATCTTTATAAATTACAACAAAGAGCCGTTACAATCGAAGAGTGGGACAAGAAGGGCAAGTCCTAACACCTGTCCAAGTTGGTCGTAACAACAGGGCTACAAATTGATGTGTACGGCTTATTATATTTCTCTGTACAGACATAATTTTCCAAGACTCTTGAATCTACATCAGATGACTTAGCTTTAGTTGACAGCAAGAATTGATGTTTGTTGTTCAGTGTAAGTCCTGCTCCCTGTAGGTGTTGTGCACAGCTTTTCTCTCGTGTAATATCTGTCTGAATGGCTTCATGAATCAGGACATCACCCATGTGACATACAACTCCATTCAGTCCTTCTAAGAGTTTGACATTGTGCTCTGGAGGATTTCTGGCAGGGATCTGATGCCAAGTGTAATCTGTTGAAACAAAACCTCCCAAACGATGTAATGAAGGTTGTGAGCAACTTAGACTCTTCATCAATTTGAATTTAAATTCAGTTCATAAATTTGGAATATAAAGCTACTGTCTGTAATGATGACCATAACAACTATCATTGGTTGTTGTAAAAACCCATCTGGTTCACTAATATCCTTTAGGGAAGGAAATTTACCACCCTTACCTGGTCTCATCTACAGGTGACTCCAGGGCCACAGCAATGAGGTTAACTCTCAACTGCCCTCTGCAATGACCGAGCAAGCCAATCGGTTCAAGGGCAATGAGGGATGAATATCAAATGCTGACCTTGCCAGTGATGCCCACATCCCATGAAAGAATAAAGAAAAAGAAATCTTGGTATCTTCTACTTCACCACCTTTCGAAGGCTGCTTTTTTTTGCTTAATCGGTATAGGCCTCTTGCTGTGACACAAGCCTGAAACTGACTCTTCTTTCTGCAAAAATGGCACACGGCCTCTTTTGTGGGACATTTTTCACGCCTGTGTTTTTTCCCACCCCATGAACTACAGTGAATTGGAGTGGATGATGGTGGCTCTTCCTGCCTCCCCTGCTTTTATACGGCTATCGCTCTGCTTTTAACTCCATTTAGTCAACAATTTTTGGAATATGGTTCTGCCTGGCAGCCCAAACCACCAATCGATTTTTCTTCTTGACATCAGTTTGCGTGTCTGTGCAATTGCCCTTTTAAGGTTAAATCGTCCATTGACTGCAAGTACTCAGGCAATGTTTCATCCAAGACTTGGACAACAATTCTGTCTCTGATTAGTTAAACTTTTATGCTGCTATTTCCACAGTTCTCTGCACTTCTATACAGATCACTGGTAATTGAATCAATACTTGCTCCTTGTCATTGGGTACACATGTTAAATTTCGCCCGCTCGACATTGCTATTCTTTAGTAGGTTGAAGTGAACACTAAGTGTTTTTATTACTTCATTGTAACTTTTTCTTGGTTGATGCCTTGCCTGACTAGGTTATTGTTTGCACAGCATCCATCATGTATAATAGCAATCTGACCTGCTCTCTGCTTGGCTTCACAGTGAGACCCAATACAGTACACTATTAGGTAAGTCTTCAGTGCCAATTCAGCCACGCTTCTGCCTTGTTGAGATCTGTGGTGTGCTTGAAGCTTTCTGGTAATGACAAAACCTTTTTCATGCTTCTTCTTTGAATTTCTGCCACCAGATAATACTCTTGGTCTTGTTGTGCGACAGAATATTCAGCATCTGTCAAAGTCAGGAGAACACCGCGGTGGCACGGTGGCACCGTGGTTAGAACTGCTGCCTCACAGCGCCAGGGGCCCCATGTTCGATTCCCAACTTGGGTCACTGTCTGTGTGGAGTCTGCATGTTCTCCCCATGTTTGCATGGGTTTCTTCCGGGTGCTCCGGTTTCCTCCTACAGTCTGAAAGACACACTGGTTGGATGCACTGGCCATGCTAAATTCCTCCTCAGTGTACCTGAACAGGCACCAGAGTGTGGCGACTGGGGGATTTTCACAGTAACTTCATTGCAGTGTTAATGTAAGCCTACTTGTGACACTAATAAACTTAAACATTAACTTTATTATGAAACACCTTAGTGTGGCTTCATCAGAGGGAGTAAGATCTTGTGACATTGTTTGTGACTTCCTATGGTGATGTGTACTGTACCTCATTAGAATATCACCCCACTAGAATTAACCCTCTGACATACCCTGTAGATGCACCGTTGTTATCTGCTGCAAAAACTGTGTGGCAATGAGTTCCAAATTCTTATCATAAAATATTGCAAGTTTTATTAATGAGGTTTACAAAACAAGATTTTCTTCACCTTTCAAACATTACCTTTCATCATTTAAAATAATTCCATTCATTGCGTTGCTATATCAATGACCTAAATGAAGAATCAGAATGTAATATATCTAAGTTTGTAGATGATACAAATCTGGATAAGAATGGAAGCTGTAGGGGCAGTATGATGGTTAGCACTGCTGTCTCACAACACCAGGGGCCAGGGTTCAATTCCAGCCTTGGGTGACTGTCTGTGTGGAGCTTGCATGTTTCCCCCCATGTTTGTGTGGGTTTCCTCTAGGTGTTCCGGTTTCTTCCCACACTCCAAAGATGTGCAGGTTGGGTGGATTGGTCATGCTAAATTTCCCCTTAGGGTCCAAGATGTGTAGGCTAGGGGGATTAGTGGGGTAAATGTGTGGGTTACGGGGTAAAATGCTCTGCCAGAGAGTTGGTGCAGACCCGATGGGCTGAATGGCCTCCTTCTGCACTGCAGCGATTCTATGATTCCATGAGGATACACAGACGCTGCAACGTGATATAGTCATGGCTGACTTCCTGCCTCAACTCCACTTTCCCACCTGCTCCCCGTGTCATTGAGGGAACAAAAATCTATCCATCTTGTCCTTAAATACATTAAACAACTGAGCGTCAAAAGCCCTTGGAATCCCAACCCTCTGAAATGAAGACATTTCTCCTCATCTCAGTCCTACACGACCAGCCCCTTAACCTGAGTCTGTGCCCCCATGTTCTAGGCTCCCCCAGCCAAGGGAAAATGATACCTCAGTAGCCACTTCAGAAATTTAATCTGGCATTGCGATGCTGAAGAAAAAAAATATCACAAGTACCATAGATAAAAACTAGGCAAATATCAAGGGCAGCTTCTCTCTGGAATCTTTGCTTTAATCCAATACAATATTCTAGTTTACCAGAATCTGGCTTGAAAAGCCAGTTCTTCATCTAATCAAATAGCAAAGACCAGAAGATTTATCTTGTCACATCATAGATGCTATTATCTCAAAGAGGAATACATTTCCCATGACAACAGTAAGGTGTTGCCTGACAAACTGCAGAATACTAAAGAATCACAATAAATCATTCCGTATATCTACCAGCCAATGGTAAAATAAGAAATTTGGAAATGGCTAGGTTAGCATTGATTTCCTTGTGTTGCACTTCTCCAGTAATTTAAAGGTGTCTTACAGTTATATTCACCATGCCTTTTTCCTTATCACTGTAATATAACTGCTACCATTATCAGACCACGAACACTCCACGGATATCAGCTATCCCTTTGCAAAGAGAGAACAATACAGAGTGTGAGGAACTGGCGTGTTGGCTGACAATTCCCAGCACCTCCATTGTTTCCAATCGTGATTTATTACAATAGACGAAAGATCAAGACCTTGAATGAGAGAGAGAGAATGAGAATGCTGGGAGTGATGATCTGGTAACAATTACGTCTGGAAAAAAAAAAGGCTTGTCTAAAAAAGTATGACCTAACTTATCAAAAGGGTGAAAAGTCTTGGAGAACTCATAAGTATTTCTTCCTGTCTTTCCATATTATATTGAAGATTTTACCTGGGGAGGTGCAATAACTTCGTCGTTAACAAAGATTCAGGTAATATTTTGGCACATTTCTATTTCAAGTACTTTTTACTCCCAGAATTAATTTTGTGTGTAAGACTTCTGATATCATTCCAAAATTATGGCACTTCAGTATTTTAATTGTTACAGCTTTGATTTATTGATATGATCCTATATCATGTCAATTTGAAACTGCAGGGGCGAGTTCCTGGACGACAGAACAGAGTAGATTGAGTTTACTGCATTTCTCGTGTAAGTGTATACGCAACAGGCAACAATTTCTATGCAGCCAATTTAGAAGAACAGAACATGTAATTATTAAAATTCAAACAATAATAAAGCATTCCTGACTGGAACAGAAACTAATTACATTTACGAGGTGCATGTGACAAGTTGGGGTGACATGTGTGTTTAAAAAGTTTGGAGAGAAAATGTGAACAAAGGGAGCAAAGCCAGCCCAGTGGGTTATCTGCAAAACCCGATTAAAGTGCAGCCTGCTATTGATCCACATGGCATAAATTTTTCCAAGAAATAAATTGTGTGATGGCTCCTTCCCAACCCCCTACATCAGACCACCCGATGCCCCCATGCAATTTCATGCCCATTGATCCACTATCCAGATTCAAGAATCAATGAATCCCATTGTGAACAGTTTATATGTAACAAAAAGCTTTGAAAAAGTGTAATCATTGATAACTTTTACCTATGTTCGAAAAAAAAACTGGGGTGTAGACTAATAAAAGCATCAATCATCCAAACACTTAAAAGTTTCAAGAAACACAAATCACAAGCCTTTGAAATCACTTGCCTTGTGTCAATAAACATGGTGAAATTGACTGCAGAGGTCAGAGATCCTGAGCTGTCAATCAAACAGGCATACATAATGAGGTTTTGCTGAAAGTCAGATGGTTATTACAATTATTGCGCCCTAGGAAATATCATTAGTGGATTTTGAAACTGCAAAAGGCCCTAGGTGATTGACACTTTTGGGGGGGTCAATGGTTCTAGAAAGTGTACAGTGGCTCATTTGCCAAATCTCGGCATAGGGGTCATGAGGGACCATAAGGGGATGGATAGAGGGACATAGGGGGTGTGAAGAGACATAGGGAGTGGCTGGAAATGTAAAACTTGGCATGGGGGCATGAGGAAAACATTTTGAACTTAATTTTCAAAAGATCCTCTCATGCGGACAAGGGTTTAAGTCTCTTCTGAGAGGGGCCATGACCCACAGCTCTTTAAAAGCCTGGCTCGACCCCTTGAATGTTGTGAAGGAGAAGGACATGTCTATCCCTGCAATGGAACTGGCCAGATTGGGAGAAGTGGGCTTTTGACAGGAACCAAGTCTCACCCGTTAAAGGCACTCCTGAAAATCAGGCAGCTGCAATTAAGTGGCTCCCGACTCAATGAGAATCCAGGCCAATGTTTCAGTTTTACCAGTTCGAATGAAAGTTGCACTCCAAAAACAATCGTAATCTCTCTTTTTGTCGTAACAGATGTTGACTGGCCCAGGGCCTATTTCAAGCATTGTCTGTCATTATTTCATGTATTTTGCATTTTGTTCCAATAATGCTAAGTCCCAGTTTGTGCTTTAACTGACAAACAAGTCTTCAAGTTGGGGGCTGCTGGAACATCACCCAGCAACGCACCTTTGCCTGTTGTTATTCTTGCTTGGTGTTCTATATCATTAATCGTTACTGGAGTTCGGTGTCAGTGATATTTTTTCTAGATGTTACAAATTAATTTTCTATGACTTTGTTCATCGTCCTACCAGTTTTCAGTTTCTGTGCTGGCATTGTTTCACCCTGTTTCACATTATTTGTTTATTTCTGTTCTTTTTAATCACCACCAACTGTCTCCTTTATTTCTGTTGTATTTCACCCTTTTGTGGATTTGTCTCCACTGTTTCTTTCCTTAAACCTTCTCTTTTCCTTTGTCAAAGTGTGGTATGAGTGGTTTTCAAATAAGGTACGGTTGGTGACTGAGGGAACGACTCAGACAGAGTCGCAAGGAGATTTTGAATTACATATGCCAGCGGGATCTAACCTGTGGCATGGTGGCATTGGAAAGCAGCATGAGAATTCTAAACAACCAAGCCACATCAGCTCACACAACCCCATGCCGTATCTTGCCTCATTCTTTTTTACCTTGTCACCTGTCTTCCCAAGCACGCACTGACACTCAGCCCATGTGTTCTGGCCTCTCTTCTTCCCAGCACTTTGCCACTTTATTTAATTGCAACTCCTCACCACACCCTTCTACAGTGGCACAGTGGGTTAGCACTGCTGCCTCACAGCAGCAGGGATCCGGGTTCGATTCCCAGCTTGGGTTACGCTCTGTGTGGAGTCTGCACATTCTCCCCGTGTCTGCATGGGTTCCCTCCGGGTGCTCCGGTTTCCTCCCACAGTCTGAAAGATGTGTTGGTTAGGTGAATTGGCCATGCTAAATTCTCCCTCAGTGTACCCAAACAGGTGCCAGAGTGTGGTGACTGGGGGATTTTCACAGTAACTTCATTGCAGTGTTAATATAAGCCTACTTGTGACACTAATAAATAAGCTTCAAAAATTAAAAACTTTTCCTCTCTCACAATCTCCATTTTCTTCATTCTCTTCTGCCAATCTTTCTTGCCTTTCCTTCCCCCCTCATTTCTCTTCCTCCACTCTCATCCTCTACAACGTTCCTACCATTCACCCATTCAATGACTGGGATTTAGCGTTCTGGGCCCAGGTCCGGTGAAAACAGGCCTGATTAGGACAGTGACAGATAAAGGAGAAGCCTTTAGGCTTCCAGCTGCTAAGGCAGCAATAAGGAGAGCTGGCCATTAGTGGGGAAACATGGAAGGTTTGATAGACAGTGAGGAGGACTGTTAAAAAAAAACCACAGGGTTGAATTTCCACAAAGATTCTTGCACTTAACCATAGTAACATCAGCAGAAGGGCCTTGGGAAATGCAGAAAAACAGTGTATAGCTGGGTGGCTAACAGCAAAGCATGATGGGAAAAATAGTCAATCTTACACAACACAGGGTTCGTGAAACAGCTTGTTTTTGCAAGCAAGCGTGATAAGATGTACTCAACAAAGGAAACAAGATCAGCTGTTCTGGGCTGGTTTTGTAAGCTGGCATTGAGAAAAACGGGTGGTAGGTCATCCGTGTACGTGGCAAAAGTACTTTCTCGATACTGGAGAAACTGGGTAAAAGGGAGAGGTTAAGCAGGACCTGCAGGATCAATCATCAGGTAAGAAGACAGCCCAGAGTTCGGAACTCAGAGAAGAAGACCCATTGAAGGGAACCTCACTTTGCAATGGTTAGTACTTGAGTCCAAGCTGTGATTCACTGTAACAAACAAGTAACCAGTAATCTAGTAAGTGAAATAAGCAGCAGTTCAATGTTTATCTAGCGTTTTCAACATTAATAAAGATTAAGTTGGCCGAAATATCTTGTGCTAGTGCTTTTCTGTCCGCCACGTCAGATAGTTTGAGAGTCAACAATTGTAAACTCCATTTACTGGCTGCGGATTTGGCAGAAATCAAGGTTTCCAGCATAGTTCAGCAAAGCGACAGCATCACAGCTTTAGGAAGTGCAAGGAAATTCAGAAGCAAAGAGACTGTACAGCATTAAATCGCCAGGCTGATTCCAAGAATGAGAAAATGTAACAATGAAGAGAGACTTGGGATTTCACAAACATTTCCACTGGTGTAGAGGTTTAGAAAAGATTTATTTAAGGCTTTAAAATTATGAAGGGCTTTGACAGAGTTAAAAGAAGCAATTTCCTTTAGTTACAGAATCATTGGCAGGGGAAAATCAATTTAAAATATCCCACTCAGTAGAATGAGAAGCAAGGGTCAGGAGAAAATTGTTTTACTTGCTGGAGCATGGAATGTGTTGTCAGGGAGAATGGTTGAGGCACAGACCATTGCATCTTCTGAGGGAAGATTGGATAAATATTTGAAGCAGTAAATATCAGTGTTAGGACTCTTGCTCTTCACAATTTAGATTCATGGTCTTCAGGGAATATTGTCTGCAAGTTCTTGGATGGCGCAAAACCTGTGCTGGTGTCAGAGCCCTTGAAGAGGAAACAAAGAGGACAATCTGATCCAAGTGTGATAGGGAAATGGAACCACACTTGGCAATGAAAATTAGTGTAGATATATGTATGCATATGCATATGGGTAGAGTAGGCTTATGCCAGCATTAATGTCCAGGAAAGAGGCCTGGACATTATACTGTGTTGTCATGATAATGGAGGAAAAAACACCAAATTATTGAACCTTAAATAAGACAAATAAATGGACATACAAACCAGAGATAGCTGAGGATGCAAATTCATTCATTGCCTGAATTACTGGTGGGTGACACTGAGAGAACACACGCTGTTCTAGAGAAGGATAATTGCCTCAAGATAAAGAGCAAGCTATATAGAAACTAATGGCCATCTCCTGTGGAGATAATTATCATCCCAGCAAGAATGATCCTGTGAACCATGACCCAGACTGAGTTGAGAAGCTTGCCTGCCAGGAATATACAAAGACTGGGATAAAAGCCAGTTCAAAGCTTGGTTAGGACATGGGCTAGCGTTGGGGGTTATCAGAGTTCGTGTGGCATTGAAACAAATAGCCAGCCAGCCGCAGACACCCTTGCAAACGTATTTTTTTGGAAGGTATCTCTCTCTCACTCTTTGATTGCTGAAGCAAGACAAGTCTGCAAAGCTGCAGCAGAAAGGGAAACATGACAGATTCTCAGCAAAAACTACAGCACACTGGAATCTCAAAATGGACAATTTACCTGCTGAAATCAGAGCTACTGGAATCAAGAATCACAACGGCTGCAAGGTTTCATCACCTACTCCTCACAGACAAGTCCAAAGCTGATTTGTATACCTTTGGATTCAATTCTCATTTCGAATCTGCATGAATCGATATGCATGTTTTTAAAAATCATTTTCTTGCATTTACTAGTTAATAATATCGCTCTTTCTTTAACTCTAGAAAGCCTGATTAAATTGGCTCCTTTAAAACATAGAAATTGGGCTGGGAAAAGGTATCCACAAGGGAAAGGATCCTTTTCAAATTAATCTGGTTGCGACCAACAGAGGGGATTGAATAAAGAAAGGGAGCCAGTTCATCCCTCCTCACTTGGAAGGGAGCGGGGCACATAGCAATTTGGGGGTCGGGGCCCAAGGCACCAGGCCAGTGCGTCAATGCCTGGGTGCCAGGGGTCAGTGCACTGTTGGCACTGCTAAGGCACACAGCCTGAAGGGAGGCTGAGTAGGGAGTCTGAAGGGGGAAGGGTCTGAGTGCATGTTCTGAGGGGGAAGGGGGGAACCCACATGCCCACATGATGTGTGTGGGGGGCGGTGACCCATGATTTGAGTGGCGGTGGGAGGGTGTCCCTCTTTTCTGAGGGGTTGATGGTGCTCCCTTGGGCTCTCGGGGTCGAGCACACCATGTCCCCGCTTGTGGGTAACACAAGTAAAGCCCACCTGGTGCTGTTCTCTCTGGCGGGCCAGGTTAATGGCGGGAGGCTGGTGAATCGCATGTCAAACCCACTAATGACATTCAAATTAGCGACTGTGCATAATTATCGGGTTGCTAATTAGGGACAGCCCTCACGCCCATCGGGAATCCCGATTTTTGGCAGACGCCCCATTCACCGGGGCATCAGGATTCCCACCGGCTGTCTGACGATGTCGGAGAACCGGGCCTCTAGATCTCTGTAGGTTTGATCAAATGCGAATGTTCGTAGTGATGTTAGATGTGTTCAAATGTTGTAAAAAAAAACTGGATCCTGGGTCCCGTTGTAAATGCTTTTCCATGTGCTTTCTGTGATCTGAGGATCTAGATTCCACTCCACAAAATCTTGGCCTGTGGGACTGTCACGCATTATTTCTCACAGCAGATGTTAGTCACAAAGCGACTGACTTGTGCCAATGCTCAGCAAGCTTGAGGAGTTCATCACACAGACTCCTTGTAAATAAACATCCTAAAACTTCCAGATAATTCCTGACCACCGCTTAAACCAAGTAGAAAAGCAGATGCTTAAGTTAAGCCGCTTCTAATCATGCCAAGCCAGTAACTGTTATATTTGTATTTTCTAAATGCTCATAGTGAATGAAGCACATTGCGTACAGTAAGTAGAAGTCCATTTCAAAACTACGTGAAATTTCACTGCAGCTTTTGGTGTGTGTGATTCTGTTTTGAAAAGCCACTTGGCCCATCAGTTTGTGTGTTGGCTTTCTGCAGGAGCAATTTAATTTTTTTCTCTTTCCATAAATTCCCATCTTCTAAACATATTCGTAAAATCCCTACAGTGCAGAAGGAAGCCATTTGGCCCATCGAGTCTGCACCGACCACAATCCCACCCAGGCGCTATCCCCTTAACCCCACCTATTTACCCTGCTAGTGAGACTATGAGGCAATTTAGCATGGCCAATCCACCTAACCCGCACATCTTTGGAGCGTGGGAGGAAACCAGAGCACCCGGAGGAAACCCACGCAGACACGAGAAGAATGTGCAAACTCCACACAGACATTTTAAAAAGATGTTTCAACAATCAGCTGGTCTTTCAAGTCTGTCCCATTTAGTTGTGTTGCATTGGGTAACACAATTCCCAATATTTCCCTCTGTCATGCAATTCCCTGGGAACGGCAATTTTTTCCTTTTAAAAAGGCCTCATTTGTTTAGGAATCATAGAATCCTACAGTGCAGAAGGAGGAAACAAAGGATTCTGAGAAATTCCTCTCCGATTCCTGAAAGTGAACAGTAAATTCCAGCAGAGTACGAAATACTTTACCCAACAATCCACATAGCGTCATAGCGTCATAGAGATATACAGCAGGGAAACAGGCCCTTCAGCCCAACTCATCCATTCCTAAACTGAACTAGACCCATTTGCCGGCGTTTAGCCCATATCCCTCTAAACGTTTCCTATCCATGTACCAAATGTCTTTTAAATGCTATAACTGTAAAAGTATTTTGGGGCGGCACGGTAGCACAATGGTTAGCACTGCTGCTTCACAGCCCCAGGGACCCAGGTTTGATTCCCAGCTTGGGTCACTGTCTGTGTGGAGTTTGCACATTCTCCCCGTGTCTGCGTGGGTTTCCTCCCACATTCTGAAAGACGTGCTGGTTAGGTGAATTGACCTGAACAGGCGCCAGACTGTGGCGACTAGGGGAATTTCACAGTAACTTCATTGCAGTGTCAATGTAAGCCTTACTTGTGACTAATACTTAAAGTTAAAACTGTTTCCGCCACTGGCAGCTCATTCTACATATGCACCACCCTCTGTGAAAAAGTTATCTTTTAAATCTTTCCCTCTCACCTTAATCCTATGCCCTCTAGTTTTGGATTCCCCTACCCTGGAGGAAACATCTTGGCTATTCACTTTATCTCTGCCCCTCATGATTTTATAAACCTCTATAAGGTCCCCTCTCATCCTCCTACACTCCAGGGAAAAGAGTCCCAGTTTATCCAGCCTCTCTCTATCTTTTCCTTGCCTCTTCCTGGAATATAGGAATTGTCTGGTCCGCTTTTGAATGTTTGCAGTCAATCTGACCCGTGAACCAGCAACATTCCAAAGTTCAGTCATCCTCTGGGAAAAGCCAAATTTCCTCACACGTATTTAGGCAACTTACTCAAGTCCTCTTGTTCTCTCTAATTTATCTCAATCAAGTTATCTGTTCACATATATGCTAACCTGCACCTTCAAATTCTTCAATCCAATCTCCCTATAGTCTTCATATATATTAATGATTTAGATGAGGGAACTAAACGTAATATCTCCAAATTTACAGATGACACAAAGCTGGATGTGAGGGTGAGCTGTGAGGAGGATGCACAGATCCTTCAGTCTGATTTGGACTCGTTGAGTAAGTGGGCAAATGATTGGCAGATGCAAGAAAATTTGAATAAATGTGAGGTTATCCACTTTGGAAGCAAAAACGGGAAGGCAGATTACTATCTGAATGGCCATAAATTAGGCGAGGGGAATGTGGAACAAGACCTGGGTGTCCTTGTGCATCAGTCACTGAAGGTAAGCATTCAGGTGCAGCAGGCAGTAACAAAAGGCAAATAGAAAGTTGGCCTTCATGGCAAGATGATTCAAGTACAGGAGCAGAGATGTCTTGATGCAATTATGTAGCGCCTTGGTGAGGCTACATCTGGAATATTATGTGCAGTTTTGTTCTCCTTATCTGAGTCAGGGTGTTCTTGCTCTAGAGGGAATGCAGAGAACGTTACCAGACTGATTCCTGGGATGGTGGGATTGACGTATGAGGCCAGATTGAGTTGGTTTGTATTGTATTCAGTGGAGTTCAGAGGAATGGGGGGGGGAATCTCATAGAAACTTATAAAATTCTAACAGGACTAGGGTAAATGCAAGAAGGTAGGGTGTCTAGAATCAGGGGTCGCAGTCTGAGGATTCAGGGTAGACCATTTAGGACAGAGATGAGGAGAAATTTCTACCCAGAGAATAGTCAGTCTATGAAATTCGCTACCACAGAAAGTAGTTGAGGCCAAAACAGTGAATGTTTTCAAGAAGCAGTTAGATATAGCTTTCGAGGCTAAGGGGATCAAAGGATATAAGGGGTCATAGGTTCAAGGTGAAGGGGGGGAGGTTTAACAATGATATCAGAAGGACATATTTTACACAGAGGGTGGTGGGGGCCTGGAATGCGCTGCCAGGCAAGGTGGTGGAGGCGGACACACTGGGAACGTTTAAGACTTATCTAGATAGCCACATGAACGGAGTGGGAATGGAGGGATACAAAAGAATGGTCTAGTTTGGACCAGGGAGCGGCACGGGCTTGGAGGGCCGAAGGGCCTGTTCCTGTGCTGTATTGTTCTTTGTTCTTTGATATGGGGGAAGGCAGGATCAGGCTATTGAGTTGGATGGTCAGCCATGATCACAATAAATGGTGGAGCAGGCTCGAAGGACAAAGGCTTACTCCTGCTCCTATTTTCTATGTTTCACTGTTGGAGTAAAGAGGCCCAGGACTTGACCTATGTTGGCATCTCAGGGATTTGAAACCATTGAACCTTTTCTATGACTGTCACTTCCCATTATATGAATGAATATAGTAAGGTAGATGAGCCTGATCAAGGTCTTGTACAAGAACACAAGAGCGGTCTTTATTATTCATTGGATTCTAGCAGCTTGTCCTAATCCTACTTGCTTTGACAATATCCACCCGGCTGTGACCATGAGCTTCTGAAGGTGCATGCTGTTCTCCAAATTTGTTAACCCGGATGAGATCCCCCAATTTGTGGTGGGGAGCCAGAGGGAGGAGGGGGTCTGAGTAGGGGGTCTGGGCGGGAAGGAAGCTGAGTGGGGGATCTGAGTGGTGGGGTAGTTGCTCAGGTCAGGTCACCCGCATACCTGCATGGTGTGGGGGTGTTGTGGATGGGGGGGGAGGAGACGCCTCTTGGGTGAGGAGTTGGTGGTGCTCTCCTGTCAGGAGTTGGGGAGGGTGGGGAGGGGGGGAAACTACTTCATTTTTTCAGGGGGAGGGGGGCTTGACTCCAAGCGCGGAAATTGGTGTACCCTTTAAAAAGACAGCCCGATCTCGTAACAGCGGAGCTGGCCAGCGGATTGCTTGAAATGTGCTTGATAGTGTCATTCAGGTGGGATTCACCGCATGGATGTAGATGTCACTGCCAACGGGAAACACTCCCATTTTCTTCCGGCGTGGGCACTTAGCCTCAAACCGGAGAATTCAGTAGCTTGGCTTCAACTGCTTCAGCCCAACGTTGTTCAAATTGGTTTTTTTCATTTACGGGATGTGGGCATCACTAGAAAGGCCAGCATTTATTGCCCATCCTTAGTTCCCTTGAGAAGATGATGGCGAGCACTTGTACTAAATTTGTACTACTTACAAATAGAGTACTATTTTCAGACATGTTCAAGATTTATTGTGTGTAACTTTTCATGTTCACACATAATAAAAGTTTCCCATGTCCAGCAAAAAAACCCACAGTATCTTTGAGCTACGTTCACCCCTATTTAACGTTCACTGAACCATTAATTTCATTCAACTGAAATTCAATAGCAGCAAGCTATTCTTAAGCCTGAAATCACCGGGCTTTTAACTATGAGCTGTCCTTCCTCTCCTATTCCAGTTTGACTGCTAAAGATGTTGCAGATTATAAACATCTGTTCCCTGGAAGAGATTTGTACTATTCCTGCACAGAACTGTTATTTCATCAGACACTGGTCTGTCACATTGTTTGTGTCACATCCCAGCCAGCGGGGTGAAGTAGATAAATAACCAAATGTGCAGCTATTTAAAAAGGTCCAGTTATTTATGCGGTGCATTTCCCTGTGCCAGGTTTTTAACTGGCACTACAACACAAACTGAGAAAACAAACTTTTACCGGAATTGTTGTCCCTTTCCACCATCTGTATGTTAAGTTTAAGTTTATTTAAGTGTCACAAGTAGGCTTACATTAACACTGCAATGAAGTTACTGTGAAAATCTCCTAGTCGCCGCACTCCAGCGTCTATTCGGGTACACTGAGGGAGAATGTAACCTAACCAGCATGCCTTTCGGACTGTGGGAGGAAACCAGAGCACCCGGAGGAAACCCACACAGACACAGCAAGAACGTGCAGACGCCGTACAGACAGTGACCCAAGTCAAGAATTGAACCTGGGTCCCTGGCGCTGAGGCAGCAATGCTAACCACTGTGCTACCATGCTGCCCTATGTTCTGGGTTAAAAACCTGTTTCTGTAAAAAAGAATTCCAAAGATTTCCACATGTAGAATTGTAGGGCAGAGTGAACTAAATTTAGCATGTGTACAAAATTGGAATTAACTGACAAATATAATGTGTTCACAAGTTTAGATACATTCATTAATTACAACTCCTCCATACACAAACCAAATGAAAGAAGTATTTATAAATAAAACCCCTATTTCAAGCTTGTACAGCCTAATATGCTCCAGAACATCTTCTATCTTCCTTTGATTAGCCTCATTGGAGACATAAACTCTTATGCTTTGTATAAAAGCAAAAGCCATGGACTTCAGCTTAATGAAGACAAAGATCGGTTTAAAATATTCCATATTAACTATTGAAATTCAGTTTGGAATCAACTAAATCGGAATCTACAGGTGGCACGGTAGTACGCTGGTTAGTACTACTGCCTCAGTGCCAGGGATCCAGGTTCAATTCTAGCCTTGGTGATTGTGTGGAGTTTTCACGTTCTTTTACTTATATTTACTTAAGGATACAGTTGAAATATAATAAGATAAATCAGCAATTACTTTTACCAATTACAAAAACACAATAACTTTGTATAAACCGAAACAGCTAAGTTTACTGTTCCAAGCTAAACAACTCCCTCAAACTTACGCCCTGTTCTTGGCTTAGCACAGAAAGCTAGTGTGCTCATGTGATGCTGGAGTTTGCAGCCTCACAACACCTGCTGTGAATTAGTCTTTTGGGTATGGAATTGAAACTTTGAGGCTTTCCAGTCTGGAACTTTCAGCACCCCTCAAGAGACAGAGACATTACTTGCTTCTAGCTAACCAGCCACTGATAGCAGGATTTCCGATACCAGGGAGAGAGAGAGACAGAAACACAACGTACAGCCTGCAGTCCAAACAGCTTCTGCCCAAACGAAAGTAAAACCTTTGGATTTCTCCTGTGGAAACAAAATGTCCGAAGGTACCACCTGACCTGTCAATCATACTTCACTCAACAATTCAGAAAGGGTCATAAAACTCCAAGACACTGCATTAGGCCAAAGTAAAAAATGAACAAGATGCCCATTATATTGCTTCAGCAACAATTAGAGGACATTGGCTCAGACATCCCGGCAACAATATATTTAAAAAAACAAGCTTGTTTTGAAAAAACTGCAGAGAACATGATTAAAATACATTTCTTAAAGTCACAGTAGCGTGACAAAGGGCAGGAGATTTAAATGACTTGACAGTTTGACAGCTCCCTTCAACAGTTCCATCGGACATTTCCAATTCCACTTTTTATGCACATTCATATCTACTTTAACATCTCCAAAGAGCACTTTCCTTTCCCAAAGTTATCCCGTGATCATATTCAAAAGGTCACCTGAGCTCTCGAAGGAACTCCCTTAACTTTAGGCTTTCTCCTACCAGGTTTAAAGTGCCCATGTCCTGTTTTGGACATCCTAATAGCCAAAATTACATCAGCTTGAATTCCGTTTCCAGACCTGCTGAGTTTATCCCACATATATTGATTTTATTTCAGCTTGGAAGCAGTGGTGCCGTGGTATTGTCACTGAACTAGTAATGCAGAGACCCAAGTGTGGATGGGGATTTCCTCTTGAGGTGACGTATAGCTACTAAAGCTAATATAAAGGCTCAAAATACAGTGTACTGATGTTGAAGATGTGACTTTATTTAACCAAACGATCAAATGGGAGAATGATATGAAGAAGCCCTGCACTCAAGGTATAGAATGTGGGCAGCTGGATATCAATCTGAAGAACAGTGCCCCTATGAAAGCAATTATACATTCCCAAAATCATATTGCCCACTTTTCCGGTGGGCATTATCCAGTAAACATTAATACAAATCAGTCAATAATCATCCTGTCATTAATTCCAGCCAATAACAATACACATCATGACCTAATGGGATTTCATTTGTTATTAATTTACAGGCGTTACCTCCCTTCTGTTGCCCAGCAATATGGGACACTGGACAGTGAAATGGGAGAATGATTCCCACCGAATTGAACCCACGTGACTCTCGTCCGGCCCTGAGAAATTTTCATGTCTGCTAGCCACCTGCTTATCTCTCAGAGATAAGTGAGGCTAAGAACAGGGAGACAGCACAGCTGAACGTGTGGCTAAAGGACCGGTGCAGGAGGGAGGGTTTCGAATTCGTAAATCACTGGGAAGTCTTCAAGAGAGGATGGCACCTGTACAAGAAGGACGGGTTGCACCTAAACTGGAGGGGTATGAATATTCTAGCTGGGAGTTTTGGTAGTGTGGTTCGGGTGGGTTTAAACTAGTGTGGCAGGGGGGTGGGGATCAGAACAATAGGTCAATAAGCATAGAGGCTGGGGACGAGGTTGGGGCCAAGACAAGGCTATCTAAGAGGAAGGGCATTCTGGGGGAGGATGACCTCAGTGGGCCTGGAGGTCTGGAGTGCATCTGCTTCAATGCAAGGAGCGTCACGGGCAACACAGACGAGCTTAGAGCCTTAATGCTTGCGCGGAACTTGGATGTAGTTGCAGTGACGGAGACTTGGTTAAAAGAAGGACAAGACTGGCAGTTGAATATTCCGGGGTATAAGTGTTTTAGGCGAGGCAGAGAAGGGGCTAGGAGAGGTGAGGGAGTAGCAATGCTGGTTAGGGAGCATATTACAGCGGTACAGAGGATGGACAATATGGAAGGGTCAGGTAACGAGTCACTGTGGGTGGAGCTCAGAAACAGGAAGGGCGCAGTCACTATGCTGGGGGTCTACTACAGGCCTCCCAACAGCCAACGGGAAGTTGAGGAACGGATATGTAAGGAGATTCTGGACAGGTGCAGAAAAAATAGGGTTGTTGTAGTGGGAGATTTTAATTTCCCTCACATAGACTGGAAATCGCTTAGGGCTGGGGGCCTGGACGGGGAAGAATTTATAAAATGCGTACATTTTATAAGGAAGTTTCTTTGGAACAATATGTTGACAGTCCAACTAGAGAGGGGGCTATACTGGACCTAGTACTGGGGAATGAGCCCGATCAGGTCATCAAAGTTGCAGTAGGGGAACATGTGGCAAATAGTGACCACAATTCTGTAAACTTTAGGATAGTAATGGAAACAGATGAGTGTTGTCCTATGGGTAAGGTACTGAATTGGGGAAGGCTAACTACAGCCGGATTAGGCAGGATTTGGTGGCTGTTGATTGGGACAGGCTGTTCAAGGGTAAATCCTCATCTGGCATGTGGGAGTCTTTTAAGGAGCAGTTGATAGGACTACAGGACAGGCATGTGCCTGTAAAGAGGAAGGATAGGAAAGGTAGGATTTGAGAGCCGTGAATAACCAGTGAAATTGTGGGTCTAATCAAAAAGAAAATAGAGGCATACATGAGGTCCAGGCAGCTAAAAACAGATGGAGCACTGGAGGAATACAGAGAAAGTAGAAAATAACTCAAACAGGGACTTAGAAGGGCAAAAAGGGGTCACAAAATGTCCTTGGCAGACAGGATTAAGGAGAATCCTAAGGCATTTTATACATACGTCAGGAACAAGAGGGTTGTTAGGGAAAGAATCGGACCTCTCAGGGACAAAGGAGGGGAATTATGCTTAGAACCAAAGGAAGTAGGTGAGATCCTAAACGAATACTTTGCATCAGTATTCACAAAGGAGAGGGACATGTTGACTGGTATTGTCTCAGAGAAAAAATCTCAATTACAAGGGAGGAAGTGTTAGGTTTTTTAGGAAACATTAAGACAGACAAATCCCCAGGGCCGGATGGCATCTATCCTAGACTCCTCAGGGAGGCGAGAGATGCAATTGCTGGGCCTCTAACAGAAATCTTTGTCTCTTCACTGGACACAGGTGAGGTCCCAGAGGATTGGAGGATAGCAAATGTGATCCCGTTATTTAAGAAGGGTAGCAAGGATAACCCGGGTAATTATAGGCCGGTGAGCTTGACGTCCGTGGTAGGGAAGTTGTGGAGAAGATTCTTAGAGATAGGATATATGCGCATTTAGAACTGAATAATCTCATTAGCGATAGACAGCATGGTTTTGTACGAGGGAGGTCATGCCTCACAAATTTGGTTGAGTTTTTTGAGGAGGTGACAAAAACGATTGACGAGGGAAGGGCCGTGGATGTCGTCTATATGGATTTTAGTAAAGCGTTTGACAAGGTCCCTCATGGCAGGCTGGTGCAAAAGGTTAAATCTCACGGGATAAAACGTGAGCTAGCTAGATGGGTGGAGAACTGGCTTAGCCATAGAAGACAGAGGGTAACAGTGGAGGGGTCTTTTTCCGGTTGGAGGTCTGTGACTAGTAGTGTTCCGCAGGGCTCTGTACTGGGACCTCTGCTGTTTGTGGTATATATAAATGATTTGGAGGAAGATGTAACTGGTGTGATCAGTAAGTTTGAGGACAACACAAAGATTGCTGGAGTTGCGGATAGTGATGAACATTGTCAGAGAATACAGCAGGATATAGATAGGCTGGAACATTGGGTGGAGAAATGGCAGATGGAATTTAATCCAGATAAATGCGAAGTGATGTATTTCGGTAGATCTAATGTAAGGGGGATCTATACAATAAATGGCAGAACCATCAGGAGTATAGACACACAGAGGGACCTGGGTGTACAAGTCCACAGCTCCTTAAAGGTGGCAGCACAGGTGGAGAGGGTGGTGAAGAAGGCATATGGCATGTTTGCCTTTATTGGATGGGGCACAGAATATAAAAGTTGGCATATGATGTTGCAGCTGTATAGAACAATGGTTGGGCCACATTTGGAATACTGCGTCCAGTTCTGGTCGCCACACTACCAGAAGGACGTGGAGGCTTTGGAGAGAGTACAGAGAAGGTTTACCAGGATGTTGCCTGGTATGGAGGGTCTTAGCTATGAGGAGAGATTGGGTAAACTGGGGTTGTTCTCCCTCAAAAGACGGAGGATGAGGGGCGACCTAATAGAGGTGTATAAAATTATGAAGGGCATAGATAGGGTGAACAGTGGGAAGCTTTTTCCCAGGTCGGAGGTGACGAACACAAGGGGCCACGGGTTCAAGGTGAGGGGGGCAAGGTTTAGCACAGATATCAGGGGGACGTATTTTACACAGAGGGTGGTGGGGGCCTGGAATGCACTGCCAAGCAAGATGATTGAGGCGGACACGCTGGGATTGTTTAAGACTTATCTAGTTAGCCTCGTGAACAGACTGGGAATAGAGGGATACAAAAGAATGGTCTAGTGGGCACATGAGCAACACAGGCTTGAAGGGCCGAAGGGTCTGTTCCTGTGCTGTATTGTTCTTTGTTCTTTGTTCTTAGTTGTATGACCCTATTCATAAGGTTAACATTGGTAGCCATCTTGTTCCCGACCCCTGCAGGTACCATTACTGCTTTCAGTGAATCTATTGTCCCTTCCCTCTCCCTGTATTTTGTCACTGACTGAAGTTTCACAAAATGTAACCAAAAGCAAAAGACACCCATCTTGTAAATTCAAAATACATGTTTTAAATGAAAAATATTTATTAATTATGCAGAGCTGTCTTCTATGGCAACAGCCCTGGCTGGTTTATGTTCCCATAATCCAAGATCATTCATTCTAAAGTTAATGTGGTGTTAGTGTTCCTAAATCTATGGTGATGTGTTTGTTAGCCTAATTCGCACCCCCCTCCCGCCCCCCCAAACCAACATCACCAGGGTATTGCTCTGGGGACCCAGGTTTGAATCCCGCCAGGGCAGATGGTGAAATTAGAATTACCTGCTTAAGGCAGCTGGTGCTGTAAAAAAGGGGCATGGCCTCTTCAATTTAACTCTTCTGCACTTCAACTCTGAGTTTCAAGGACCTTCTGCACAGCCTGGATCTCGCCTGCGTGAGTCAGAAGATGAAGCAAGACAGGCTGGAAAAAAGATAACGGAGTAACTGGGCACAGAGTCCCAAGCAGTGTCAGATTGTCATCATGAGAGAGTTCAGGCTTATTAATTCTGTAAATAAGTAATATATAATTTTTATATCCTAACTTGACACTGAAATAAGTCAGATTCCCTTTCATTTCCAAGCTCTGTTTAAGTTCATAGAGCGTTACAAGCTCTGAGTCAGCATTCAGAGTGCCAGGAGACCTGACATTCCTGGTTTTATATATATATCAAAGGCTCCCTGATTGGACATGCAATAAAGAGCTCAATCAGGGAGTTCAAATTCTAAGGGGCCAACTCCAGTGGCCTCATTGAAGTCATTACAGACACAACACAAAGAAAAAAGAAACAAGTGTGACGTTAGTGTACCTTTAAGAATGTTTTTTTTTAAAAATCATGATCTCGGCAGCTCTCACAGTTTCGGTGTTTCTCATTGCTGCTGAGCTGTCTACCGGATGTCCTCTTATTGCTCCTTAAATGGGGGTCTCAGGTACTTTCTGAGATTAGTTTTGTGACCCTGCATTGTTCGGAGGAAAACTGGTTGGCAGGTCAGGTGACAGGAGGTCTTTCATTTTCAGTTCTGAGCTGCAGGTTAGTTTTAGAAGGGACAGCCAGCTGAAAAGAAGTGTTTCTCTCTCTCCCTGTTTTATTTGGAAATTCTGCTGGTTATCTGAAAGCCAAGTCTTGCCTTTCTGAAGGGGAGAATCTGTTATTGGTGGTTTGCCTGGATTTTCCTTACTGTTCTGACTTCAAACTGTTCTGAGTCTATCCCGAGTCTATCTCCACCTTGAGTCTATCAAGAAAACTGCAGAATTTATCCAAAGGACTCAACTCCAGTATGACATGAGCATTAGTCTTTGCTGTGCTGAACCTGTTTAAAGAGTTGTTTATGGGATTGGTTTTGATTGGAATGTCTTAGATATATCTGTTGAGGGTTATACATGATTGTGGATGTTTTGCTTTTGTTTGTAATTGATAAAAGGTCTTGCTAATATTCTTGCTATACGTGTTAACTATATTCTTAAATAAACTTTGTCTGATAAAAGCTCCCTAGTCTTCATTTGAATCATACCTGAAGTGAAACATATTGACATATTGTGGGCGATTCGCCCACACTGCCGCGCTGGTTTTCTAATGCAGCATGGTGGGAGACTCTCGTGTCTGGTCATACGCGGGATTCGCACATGCATCCACCGTGCGCGCATCTCCCAGCACCGGATTTTCGGCGCCATAAAATCCATGCTGGAAACCGGCGGGAACACCAGGTAAGTCATTTACATCTAATTTTAATGTCATTTTAATGTGATTATCCTCTCCCCTCTGCCAGAGTGCTTCACTCCAGCAGGGTTTACAGTAGGTCCCCCCTTTCGGGGAAGTATCGGGATGACCCAGCTGGAGTGAAACAGGGCAATCGGAGAACCCCCAGGGGGGTCGGGTGGCAGGGGGGGTGCACCCTAGGCACAGGCACCCTGGCAATGCCAGCTGTGCCCCCTGGCACTAACCAAGGGGTATGCCCAGGGGGTACCTTGGTACTGCTCAGCGGGCATGGGGCAGTGCCAAGGAGGTGGGGCCTATAGGAAGGGGCAGGCCTGGTGGGGGGCAGGGCTTGGGGGCAATCAGTGGGGGTAGGGGGTCCCACTGCCACTCTGCTTTGGAATCGATGGGGGCAGGATAGAGGCCAGAGATCGGTGGGGAGTGGGTGGGGTGTCAACTGGGGAGGGTCTTCTTCTGGGGGATCAGCTGGGGGTGTCTGCCTGCGGGAGTGGGGTCTGCCTGCTGGGGGGGTGGGGAGCTAGAGATTGGGGTAGGCTGGGACAGGGGGAGGGTGTCAGTGCTGGGCCTAGGAATGGTCAGGGAGACTGCGATCAGGCTGTGGTGGGGTTGGGGGTACAGCACTGCGGGGGTCCAGGGCTGGTCAGCGATCGAGCTGGCCAGCAAACGGGAGGTTGACATTTCGGGGCCACTGCGCGTGCGCAGAGTTCCGCTGGCTTCAACCTCCCGGGTGGGAATAGGCCCCGCCCCCTGAAATCTAATGATATTCGCGCTGATGGCCTCTGCATTGCATAGAGTGTGGGAGATTCTAGTGTGAACTCCCACTGAAAAAAACCAGCATGAATTACTCCAGTTTTCACACAAATTTGACACTTCGAATTTTTGGGGGGATAAAAGCCCCCATCACATTTAATCCCAGCCAAATTCAAGATGCAAGACTTACGATTCAGGTGGGCTCCATAAAACACTTTGGAGTTTCTGACCTGAGCCATAACACAAGTGACAGTCCTTAAAACAGCTGAGTTTTCAAAGGGGATTTCCTAAGGGTGACTCTAGAACCATTTAAAAATGATGAGTTGCACTGAATTCCAGGATTCCCACTCCTATTCCCATTCCTGGAAATTTTCACCAGCGCAGGGTAAGTGTACAGGTAGTGAACCCGCACACTGCTCTCCCCACCTGGCCAGCTTTATTGCCTTCCCCCATAACCAGATGGTGATAAATGATGTTCTGGAGTATGTTAGGCTGTAGACTTTATAGCTTGGAATAAGAACCTTATACATAAATATTTCTGTTAACTCCCCTGCAGTTTTCGTGGAGTTGGGCCAGTTTCTCCATGACTTGTAGCTCACAGCCCATCAGAGGATTCATGAACCACAGTCTAGACTCAGGAACCTTATGAAAGGCAAATTCAAAAGGTCTTACCCATGCCCATCAACCATTCCCATGGCCCTTCATATCCCTCATGTCCATTCAATGCCAACTCATTTCCCAAGGCACCTCACATGACACATTATGCTCACCATGCCAACTGAATGCCAAGTCATGCTTCCCACCCACTCCCCATGGCCCCCTTACTTTCCATGCTAACTGATGCTCCTTCACCAAGTATGCACTATGTACATAACCAATGAGTAATATCATAGCAACAGCAAACGTGAAACTGCTGAGAAAAAAACACCCATTCCGAAATGTTCTATGAACAAATAATTGCTGCTACTACAATCAGACAGACCATTAAAGGACAGGCAACAGAGACTTCAGACACTTCACACCTCTTAAACTTGTCCAAATTAACACTCAGCGGTCGATCTTACCAAAAAAATTCCTAAGGGCTGAACGAGCATGAAAATAGGAGCGTTTCAGCGTCATTTTGGCAGCAAGTTGAAAAAATCTTAGGGCACTTAGTCAAAGAAAAGTGGCAAAATGCGATTCTTGCCAGTAGCAGGTGGGACAGAGCTTTATCTCATTGGAGAAGCTGGCTGCTGAGTACTAGGGGCGCCATTGCACAGGGGTGCTGATCTTCCAGTGTACTGGGAGATTTTCTGTCACTCCCCCCGCCACCGACATCGGGACCCGATACCAATCACTCCCTGTGTCAGGCTCAACCCCACCACCCCGGATATTGCCTCCTGTAACCCACCAATCGCCGCCCCGGACATCACTTTCCCCCCGCCGATTGCTGCCCTGAACAATGACCCGCACCCACCCCCCCGCACCCCCCACAACCCCAATCACCACCCCGGCCGATCAATCCCCCCCCCTCCCCCGATGACCACCCTGGTGGATCAAACGCTCACCCCCCCTTCCAATCGCCACCCCAGCTAATCAAATCCCTTCTGCAGAGTTCCCCCTTCCCACCCCCCCAATGGAGCTCCCCCCATCTCACCCTGTCATGGCCCTGACCACTCAAATGGATTAAAAAAAAGCTACTCTGAAATATCCACCTCACTTAGATGTTCAAGTGCCCAGGCCAAATTTGAATCCATAGTCTTCTGATACATTCCAAGGAAACAGTGTTTTCAACCATAAAACTGCTTCTTATCTTATACTTATTGTGACATATTCACCATATTGCTCAAAATGGGAACTCACTGAAGTTATGTGTCTGCCACTGAAAACACACGCAGCAACAATATTTATGACCACATTTATACACTTATACATCTATACACCCTGGAACACCTAGATAACAAGGACGCCTATGTCAGACTCCTATTCATAGACTACATCTCAGCCTTGAAAACCATTATTCCTACAAAACCCATCTCCAAACTCCGTGGACTTGGCCTCGGGCTCCTCCCCTGCAACTGGATCCTGAACTTCCTAACTCACAGACCACAATCAGTGAGGATAGGCAACAAAACTTCCTTCATGATCATCCTCAACACCGGTGCTCCACAAGGCTGTGTTCTCAGCCCCTTACTATACTCCTTATACATCTATGACTGTGTGGCCAAATTCTCCTCTAACTCGATTTTCAAGTTTGCTGATGACACCACCGTAGTGGGTCGAATCTCAAACAATGACGAGACAGAGTACAGGAATGAGATAGAGAATCTGGTGAACTGGTGCGACAACAATAATCCCTCCCTCAATGTCGACAAAATGAAGGAGATTGTCATCGACTTCAGGAACCACAGTGGAGAGCATGCGCCTGTTTACATCATCGGGGACGAAGTAGAAAGGGTCGAGAGCTTCAAGTTTTTAGGTGTCCAGATCACCAACAATCTGTCCTGGTCCTCCCATACTGACATTATAGTTAAGAAAGCCCACCAATGCCTCTACCTTCTCAGAAAACTAAGGAAATTTGGCATGTCAGTTGCGACTCTCACTGACTTTTACAGATGCACCATAGAGAGCATTCTTTCTGGTTGCATCACAGCTTGGTATGGCTCCTGCTCTGCCCAAGACCTCAAGAAACTACAAAAGGTTGTGAATGTAGCCCAATCTATCACGCAAATCAGCCTCCCATCCATTGACTCTGTCTACACTTGCAGCTCCCTCGGCAAAGCAGCCAGCATAATTAAGGACCCCAAGCACCCCGGACATTCCCTCTTCCACCTTCCACAGGGAAAAAGATACAAAAATCTGAGGTCACGTACCAACCGACTCAAGAACAGCTTCTTCACTGCTGCAATCAGACTTTTGAATGGACCTAACTCGCACTAAGTTGGTCTTTCTCTACACCCTAGCTATGACTGTAATACTACATTCTGCACTCTCTCATTTAGTTCTCTATGAACGGTATGCTCTGTATAGTGCGCAAGAAATAATACTTTTCACTGTCTACTAATACATGTGACAATAATAAATCAAATCAAATGAAATCAAATCACTTATTTTTGGGAAATGTCCCATATTGGTCAGTAACGTTATTCTTAGAAGATCATCACTGTACTTATTCAATAGCGTAACTGTGATTGGAAAAGCAGCTCAACACTCAATACTTTAGAAAGTTCATTTTGGAAGATTCATCTCACCTTTACTCAACAATGTTAAACTGATGCACACTTTCCCTTTTATTCCTGATTTTCTAGATTAATTGCAATTTAATTTCCCTGTTTTTGTTTGTTCCGGCTCTTTTCCAATAAATGCTCTGCAATTGCCTCCAATGTGGCCCTGGTTGCTTTGTCTCTCAGTTTCCTTTGAGGCCTTGCAGGGATGCCCTTGACCTGGGCTATGAGCTTCGTGCTTCTCCTGACTCTCTGTACAAGGCTCTTCCTGGCCTTCTATGTTAGAAGGCAATTTTTCCAATATAATCAAGATAAGTGGCCGAATAGAGAAAATTCCCATCATTAAGAAAATTCTAAATCATTGGAGTGTACATGTGCCAAATAGAGTCAGCAGCTGGTATTTTACAATTAAATTTGCAATATCCAGCAATGCTCCTGGCCACTGGTAATTAAACACCCTCAACATTCCCCATACAGCTAAACTGCTAACATTCTATTGGTTCCATTGCTGCAGGAAAAGTGACAAGGATGGAGCTGTAGTATACAAAACCAAACCGACTTTCCTTGATTGATGCTTTAAAGTGGTTATAATAAGTTGTTCATTCTGTGATCACTATTGTCCACGTCACAATGTTTATTTGCACAGGATTAAGAGGTATAAAGTGTTTGAAACCGCCATTATTGATACTTTAATTATCTGTCTGATTGACCCCTTTATATGGTTCTCAGAACAGCAATTTTCATTATAAAGAAATTTCGGCACAAATTGTTTTTTAGCAGTTCCAAATGGGAACCGGTCAGTATTTGCACAGTAACCAGTCATTTCACACCAGCTCCGATAAGTGCAAAAGAAGGGGAAGGGGTAAGGATTATGGAATACAAGGTAGGAGCAGTGATGAACTGTTGGGAGTGGAAAAAGGTTGGCAAACAAGAGATCGGCAGAGAATAACAAACTGTCTAGTCATGTCTACACTTGTTTCAGGAATTTGGCAGGGATTTCCCAGTGTCTTTTCCCGAATTGACTCGACGATTGTGTGGTTAGGGGTTGGCTGAATGGTACATGAGTGCTTGCACCATGTTAGGCTTTAATAGTTCTTTCCCATTAACATATATAGAGCCTTAATTTTCAGAAGGGTCACAACTGAGAAGCTAATCATTGTCTGTTTCTGGAACACCTTGTAATATTTCTTAATCCGTTGCAAATATGCAGTGCTCAGAAGGTCATGCGTCAATTGGAAGTTGACTAATTTCACTGGATAAAATCTTTTGCCGGAAAATTTTAAAAGCCTAATCTTGGTGTTGAATTTAAAACCTATGAACAATTCAACCTTTTAAAGTTTCTGATGCTTGAAGAATGTTTGTTTCAATGTGAAGTCTAAGACAATAATACAGCCGTTAAGTTAAGTTTATTTATTATTCACAAGTAGTCTTACATTAACACTGCAATGAAGTTACTCTGAAAATTCCCCAGTCGCCACATTCCGGCACCTGTTCGGGTACACTGAGGGAGAATATAGCATGGCCAATCCATCTAACCCGCACAGCTTTGAACTGTGGGAGGAAACCGGAGCACCTGGAGGAAACCCAGGCAGACACGGGGAGAATTTGCAAACTCCACACAGAGACCCAAGTCAGGGATTGAACCCAGGTCCGTGGCACTTTGAGGCAACAGTGCTAATGACTGTGCCATTGTGCCGCCCTGTAGAAATAGCAGAGGATGGTTTTGATCCATCGACCTCTGGGTTATGGGCCCAGCACACTACCTCTGCACCACTCTGCTACTGTATTATAGATAGCTGTTATAGATTCATGAGCACAAGTGAAGTGAATTTGCTACTTCAGAAGGTGCAAATAAAGTCATACGTGGTAAAAGAAAATGCCAAATATAGTTTCTAGAATATTACAACCTGGTCATTTTCTCCAAGCAGTTAGAATTATTTTAAGAATCTCAATAAAATGCAGTTGGAAAGAGAATACATCTGTCACAGGAACATTATAAATCTTACGTGACACTCCTTTAAAGCTAGTTTATTTTCTTTGAAAATTGTTTTATTGTATAACATAAACCATTGCAATGTGCTTTGAGTCATGTGTTTCCTGTTTTTGGCTCCACTGTGGTGAAATCTAACCTGTGACATTGGATTTTGTTTTACCCAGCCGGAGAAGAGCTTCAATTCTCTCCTCTGTGCAACAATTATGGATTCGGTTCATGTGAGCAAAACCAGCTCGTAAACCGAAAAGACCATCGGCGGAATCGTAGTGGGGAGGACACGGACCACGCAAAGGTCCGTCGACCTTGGGTGGGATTTTCCGGTCTTGAGGTGAGGGCGGACGGAAAGTCCCGCCCCCATCACTTTGTAAGGAGAAAAAAATGGTTCATGGCACAGCTTTAAGCGCTCCTATTTGACAATCAAATCCCCCTTTCACATCAACCTTTCCGCAAGAAAATAAGTCAGTTGGCTGGCAGGGAACAAAAAACATCATGATAGTAATTGAATTTTCCCAGACGCAACAACTTACTTTTCAAGAAAATAAAGCATTGCTTTTATGAGCACAAAATAGTCACATAAGGATGAAGTGTTTAGACTATCATTTCAAAAACATGGGTATCACGGGAGATTACAGCTCAAATCAGGCCATTCTGTTCCTCAAATCCGACTCTCCTGTTCACTCCCATGTCCTTGCATCCTTTTTTTCCAACAATTTAACTACATTTTAGAAGGATTTATGGATTGCATCAATTTTTTCATAGACAATTCCACATTTTAATCCTCTGTCTGTAAAAACTTTCCCCCCCAACCTCCCCATAAAATTTGTCAATTGGATTCAGCTCGCGCTATTTTCTCACGTCCTCTCACAATCTTAAAGACTACCATCAGGTCACTCGTAAAACTTAGCAGCTTCGGTGAAAAAGTGCCAATTTCTCTTCAGAGCTGTAACCCCTTAACCCTTCCTCCTTTCACTGCTTTGTCTTATTCTTTAAAAAAAAGAAAAACATCTTCATGGATTAGCACAATTCTTTTGTTCTCTGGATGGGGATCACATTTATTGCCCGCCTGAAGTTGTCCTGAGAAAGTAATGGTGGGTCTTCTCTTTGATCTGTCCCACTCCTCGCAGCGAAGATGTTTGGTCGGAAATTTTGGGGGTGTTGACGCTGCAAGGGGGAAGGAGAAAAGATACTCCTCCAAGTAAGAATGATGTGAAACTTAGAGGGGAACTTGAATGTGCTGCTGTTCCCACGACATTGCTGCTCTCGCCTTTTAAATGTTAAGGGACAGCTAATCGTGATGGTTTGACACAGCATCCTCTACAAAAAGCAGATTTTTTTAAACCAAGCCATCTGAAATATTGAGGGATTGTGAATGCACAAGGTCCAGCAAGCAGAAAGCCTCTCTGAAATTGGGACTGGCAAATGCACAATAGTGCCAGAATATCCTAACATAAAAATATGGCAAAGGACAGAAAAGTTGGATTGCATTGGTTCTGTTGATTTTTGATCTCCCTTCTCATACAAAGAGAAACTACCTAGGAGGAAAAACTGAAAATGCTGGAAAATCTCAGCAGGTCTGACAGTATCTGTGAGGAGAGAATACGGCCAATGTTTCGAGTCTAGATGACCCTTCGTCAGAGCTGTGATGAAGGGTCATCTAGACTCGAAACGTTGGCTCCATTCTCTCCTCACAGATAGCCAGACCTGCTGAGATTTTCCAGCATTTTCTGTTTTGTGTTTCAGATTCCAGCATCCACAGTATTTTGCTTTTGTCTACCTGGGAGGTCTGTGTTATAAGCCGGAATGTTCACTGTTGCATTGGTAGCGTGGAGTCAGGATAATTCCAGGCTCCACAAGCACAACTCCTGAAAAACCGAAGCAGACATTCGGATTTTGGTTCGAAGGTGGGGTGGGTATAGATGGGAATCAGGCCCTCTTTGCCAGATGAGCAGTAAGGCTGTGAGGGGCCACATGGAAGGTCTCCAACAGGATGGGGTGGTGTGGGGGGTGGGGGCAAAAGTGGTAAAAGCTTCACTCAGAAGCATGACAAAGGAAAAACGTCCCCTGGGCCAGAAGAGGGAAGAGTCTCTTAACGAGAGTCTTAAGCGGGTTGTGGCCAGAATGAGAGGATCGCAGAGTGAAGAAGCATTTCAGTTTACATGCCTGACCTAGCAAAGGCTGTTCCAGTCCCAATCGAGCGAGGGCGAGGGCACGTCAATGCAATGTGCCCAGCAGAGGGAGTGGTCATAACACCATGCGCCTCGGTCCAGGGGGGCTTTCTGGCATCATACTGGGCCCGCAGATGGCGCACTCAGTCATGGGAGGCACCTTTAGCTTATAGATGGACAATGGCATTGTAGGGGCATGGCAGAGTCTGAGCGGAGATGGGGGGCTTGGGGGCTGTGCTCCACATTTCATTGTTCAGCAGTCCTCAAGATGGGGAGGAGCAAAGTCCACACGAGGCACAGGCACATCGGGGCATAATTCAACCAGGACATGCCAGCGTAATTCAGTCCACATGCTATAGTCGATTCTGCCATCATTTTTAATTTAATACGTATTTTATGTTGCCTATAATGAAGTAGCAAAATTTACAACAGGTTGCGAAGCAGTTTGGATTATAAGATCTTCAGCACAGCATCAGCCAAGTAGCTGGGAGATGTGAAACTAATAGGATACAGGACCACAACTGGTAGAAAAGTGTAATTACAACATGGCAAATTCACACAGGCAGCTTCCATTATTCATGTGGAATAGTTTATAGTGGAAGTGCGTGCAAACACAAGATATTTTTGTACTTTTCCCTGGAAAATAAACATAACTCGAAATTAGAGGGAAAATGCACCTCCTGACTTACAAAACATCAGGTTTTATTCAGTTATGAATAGACCTATTGCTATTTGGAGTCTCCTTAAAAATGTAACACTCACTTTGCAAGTTAGAAAAAGCAAAATAGGTTTTTACTTTATTAAGGTAGTATTGTTGGAGCATGTATCCAAACTCAGACATTTCTGTGATAAGACACTGCTGATGCTGGAAATCTGAGATAAAAACAGCAAATTCCCTCTTCCCTGCGTAGAGGGAAACGGCGGCTGAAATTTTCCGGCCATTCTCACCGGCGGGATCTTCCGGTCCTGCCGATGATGATGCCCCGCCATGAGTTTCCCAGTGCCGAGGGCGCATAGAACAGGAAACCCCGTTGACAGCGGCCGTATCAGAAGATGCCTCCACTGGCCAATGGCGAGCCACTTTCACCTCCACAAAACACGCTGCGGGGGAAGTGGAAAATCCTGCCCAGAGTTAATGGCCGGAATTTTACCGGCACACCCACCCCGGAATCAGGGCGGGAGAGGCTCGCAGAGCGGAATTCTCCGTTGGCCTCGGGTGGAATTTTATGAGCCTCGCCCGAGCGAAGTCATAAAATACCGGCCAATGTTTCGAGTCCAATATGAGTCTTCAGAGCTGCCATTTCTGGTTCGGTGTCTTGCATACTTTTATACTGTTTGCGACCACAAGACATTTTCAGTTATTGCCGTCACTGCACCCTTGTTACATTAAAATGTGCATTAATTTACCTAAACCAACAGTGTACAACATGTGCCTGACTTTCAATTTTATTCTTTAGCTTTGTTTGGGAAGTTTGCTTCTGCAGTGATTGTGCATTTATCATCATTCGGAACAGTAATCTTAAACAAAACATTTGTAATAAAATCTACACACATTATTCAGACAACTACCACAACCTTCTACTCTGGCTTTGATCCATTTTCTATAGTCGGACTGCAAGCCTCTTGAGAGATTCGGAGTTCTGAACCAGTTCTGTGCAATGCCAATTTACACATAAATTACTAAGTTAAAAAAGAAACAAACTTCAACTGATGAAAATCTGAATATGATAGAAATCTTTTTTCCCCCAAAAGTCAACAGACCAACTGTGTGTTCCCAACACTCTTGTTGTTAGTAGTGTTGATTTTCTTTCTTGAAATGTCAGCCGTGCAGCACCCAATGCTTAATTTATATAAATAACAATGGTTTAGGGTGAGCCATTCTACTAGTGAAAGGAACATCAGAGGTATGTTTCACAATTCTAATGTTACATTACATTCTGTTTGTCACCCTTGTCCAATTCCAATCAGTAAATATTTTGGGATCATTAAGCAGTGGGTGCTGGGTGCAGTCAGATTGGAGATCATTACGCCACTGGAGATAAGCAAAATGTCACGTGATTTTAGGATAATTACCAATTACGATTGTATCAAATCCGAGCTGGAGCCATGGCTGTTTCCCAACTATCCAACCTGACCTTAAAGGGACAATATAATCATAGAAATGTGTTTGAAAAACCTTTTCTGGTTTGCAGTGAGAGAGAGGCAATGCATCATTTTTTGTTGTGACTCACTATATTGCATTATGATTTTGGAAGAAAATTTTTTAAAAAGCCAAGCCAAACAATTTTTCACCCAGATGTGATCTAGCTGTCTTTTTTATTTACTCTGGAACAATTTTATCCAAAAGCAGATTGCAGCGCATAAATGCAACAGATACACATCTCTCTGACTGGTGAGATTCCATTTTCTGTTTTGCAATGGGGCATTATTAAATTAATTCACAGTGCTAAATAGACAAAGAATGAGTTAGTTGCTCATGTTTTCAGATGGGTTGGACTCCCCCTCGTGCCCCTACTGCTGCTGGCGGGAAGTTAAATGTTTTTTGTGGCCTGATTGATTGTGGGGATGATACAATCACTTACAACATCATACATTCGACAAGAGATAAGACTCTTAAGGATCCAGTTAGATCAGTCTGATGCTGACAGCACACTGAAAACAGTCATCACTGATGAGCAGAAAAATCTACCTGGCCTTGGTAATGATTTTTCACAGCTTATGAAATTGACATTTCAAGAACTAGTTGCAATTTAATATATTAACACGCATACTTAATATGAACTGGTTTGCAACTAGTTGTAAATGAACGCACTCTTCTGATGCACATTTTTAAAAAATCATCTTCTTCATTAGAAGGCTGTGAGTTCAAGCATCATTCCAGAGCTAGTGCCCCCACTTTTAGGATGACAGTTTGGAGCAATATTGAGTGCTGTATTTTCAAAGGTGCTCTCATTCAAATGGAATTTACACAAAGGACTTTACCTACAAGTATCACAGAATCCCGACAGTGCAGAAGGAAGGCCATTCGGTCCATTACACCTGCACCGACAACAATCCTGCACTCCTGTAACCCCACGTATTCACCCTGCTAGTCCCCCTGACACTGAGGGGCAATTTAGCATGGCCAATCCACCTAACCTGCACATCTTTTGGAGTGTGGAAGGAAACCGGAGCACCCGGAGGAAACCCACGCAGACACGGTGAGAACGTGAAAACTCCACACAGACAGAGGGCGGAATTGAACCTGAGTTCCTGGCGCTGTGAGGCAGCAGTGCTAACCACTGTGCCACCGTGCTGCCCATTATATACATGTGCACAATGAAGATCCCATAACATTATTCAATGAAGAGCATCATTTGGGGCTAGAATTACTCACTCAATAAACAGATTGTCTAGTTATTCGTCTCCATTTCTGTTTGTGAGACCTTGCTGTGCGTTGCAGTTACCCCCGTAATAAGTGATAGCAGTTCAAAAAAATGATTCTTTGAATGCAGAATACTTTAGGATGTGCTTAGAGACATGATAAAGTGTTATACAAGTCCAAGCAAATTCCTAAGTGCAGATATTTCACCCGTACTGAGAATCCTGGCAATTGTTTCAGGACCGAATTACAACAAATCATTCACAAAGTCAGGACACATCTGGAATTCATTGCTGTAAGTGTATTGAGTATAAGTACATAGGTTTTGACTGAAACGGAGCGTAAAAATGAGGAGTTTGGAAAACCCACGGGTAAACGGTCCGCAAGGTCCACACAAATGAATTTGGACTTCAAAATTATATGAATAAAACTTGCTATTTTCTCTCAGTTTTGCCTGTTTAGATGGTTAGAGGGTCGATGCATCATCCTTCAGACAGGAATTGAAAGAAACACTACAATGATATATCCAGCCGACAACTCCACAAATCAAAGACATGTTGGAGCTCATGAGAAAAACAGAAGGTTTCATCACGAAACGGTCGTGAAAAATACTCAAGTGCCTGAATATTCATAAAGCAATAGGAACTGGATGGAACGTTTTCCAGAAATTGGTCAACATTTTATAATGCACATCAATATAGAAGTCAACCCAGAGGACTGGAAAATAGTTGGTGCTACTGCAGTTATTAAAAATGGTTAGAGACACCCTCCATAAAGCTGTCAACTTGGCGCCTACAGTATGGCAAAAAGATGGGAATCTGTCATAAATTAAGCAATTTACTGGTGTTTCTTTTTGACTATAGCAGAGATCCCAAGCTAACTTAAGCTTGTGAAGGGGGGAACCATGCCAAGCAGATTTATTGGAATTTTTTTGATAATCCAACAGAAACAATGGATTAGGGAGAAGTGGTAGGTGCTGGATACTTGTTTTGACGGAAAGCATGTAATACATTAGGGTACATGTTAACTCCTGATTGAAGAATGTGAGAAACAGCAGGGAGGGCAAGGCCGCTGCTCATATTTACTTTCTGACTGAAGGTGCTACCAGTTATGGGTCTGTAGCATTATTTCTACTCCACCAGTGAGTTGTGGATGCCAAATAGTGCCTCATTCCAGCCAATGGGAAAAACGCTAGTCCTCCTGCTGACAAGCAGAGCCAGCAACGGGGGAGGGAACTCATACCAGGTGGCAGTGGCCATTTTGTTTTGCGTGCAGGAGACACTCCAAAATGAATTAAGAGAAGTTGTCTGAGTCGGGCATCTTAGTTTTCCTCCAGAAACCAGTACTTAAGCCACTTGACACCTGGCGTACACTCTTCCTGCTTCAACCTCGAAATTCCATTGAGGCTCACGTGGATGCCATAGGAACCCAATTTGCAATCCAGTCCCAGCCTAATTCAAGTAGTCAAGTGAACTAATCTGGTAAAGTCTCTGAGCTAAATAGAAGTGGGTTCCAGAGTGGGAACAGGGCAGTGCCACCCTGCTCCCACTGGGCAGACTTAGTTAAAATAGCTCAAGTTGTCTCACTGGAGCTGTTGCAGTGGGCGAGATAGGCCGTCACTTTGCCGTTGCCCATTTTGTGTCACTGCCCTCTGAAGAAAATTCTCAAAGTGCGAAAATAGAGAACAAGAGGGTTTAGTTATAAAAGAAGACATGAGTTTAAATTATTGTGGAATAATAGGTTTATCAGGCATTGAGTGTGGCACCTGCTCTACCTGCCTGGTGGCTGCTATGGGAGTTCATGTGGAGCACATTAAGAGCAAGAAGACGATCCCCTTTCCCTCCAGAGCACGTTAAATGTCCAGTCAAATCAGTTAGCACAAAAGGAGACAACTGAGGCCTTGAAATCACATGCTGCATAGATGGAAGCCCCCCCATAGATACACATTCATACACGCTCACACTTCCAAGCACCCAGCACTGAAGTTGGCGTGTCCACACGGTGTAGTGAGTTAGACTGACCTACATGTCACAATTCTCAGAACACAAGCGGGAGATGGCAAGAGCGACCCATTAAACAGTGTGTTGTAGGTAGACTCAGGCCCCCACTTTGCTGACAATGCAGACTTTAGGGACAAGTCTTTAACAACAAAATAGCTTTGGTGCATCAGAAGCTGCTGCGAGGCAGCTACGACCTTGACTACAACAGGGTTATCCTGCGCAAGCTGTGGCAGTTGACTTGATGCCCGAGGCAACCCAGCTCTGTCATCCTCACTTGAAAAGGGCAGCTTATTTATATTTCATCTATTCTGTCTTGGACCAATATGGGATAATAAATGTTCTGGGAAGTACACCGTATTCTACTTGTTCTCCCTGCTGCTGTCCCTGTTTCTTTCATGTATTTGCTGATCCTCTTCATTCTCCAGCACACCCACAAAGAAAGGAAAATGCATTGCAGCTTTAAGAATTCAGAAGGCAAACAGCCACGACAGGCACTTTAGAATCATCTAAATAGCCAAAACCCATTATTGCGCATGTCAGTTTGGAGCTCACATTTGTATTAAGCAGGTGACTTATGCCCTGTTGGCTAATGCTTTCATCACATTTCCCACTGACACCAGGAAACAGCAAGACAAGCAACATTCTCTCCCAAACCTTTGCAACAAAGCTGAGAGGAGGCGTGTATGCCTTTGACCTCAGGAGCTGACCAACAATTTGACGCGTGCCATCGATGGCTTGAGGGCAGGATAAAGAACTGGAAGAAACAATGCGAATTGAAACGAAAATAGTCCTGGGCTTGTTAGCCATATAATTCAACCCTTCTTAATTTATATATGTATGTACATAGGAACACAAGGCTGTTTTGGGCCAGAATACATGTTGCATAAATCAAAATCTGCCTGAACGCTGGAACAGCAAGAGCTCCCAACAGGACACTGGAATAAATTTCATTGCAGAATTGTCTCCTGTACAGGTGCAGGCAGAAGAGAAGAAAAATGAGACAAAAATTGTCGCCAATATCATTACACTTTATAATAACAGCATTTCAACAAATTTGTCTTCACTGACGTTTCCAAAACACATTTAGGTCAGGTTTTAATCCAGAGATAAGGAGAAGATTGTGAGATACAGTTTCAAAAAGGAATAGGAAAAATATTGCTATAAAAAGGTGATCTGGTAACTGGGCCCAACAAAATGTCAAATAAATCAGCACACTCTAAGCTACCAGAGAAAGGTCAGAGTGCTCAACACTTCTAAGAAAACAATTATAGCAAGGTGTAAACGTATAGCACACTATCATGAAAACAGCATGCGCAGAATAGATAGGATTTCACTGGACATGCAACACTTCATATTCTTCACAACAGCAATACAACGATGGAATGCACATTCCGAAAATTCAGATTATTTTTAATTCACTAATCCCCTATTTGTACTCAGAGCTGGAGATGGAATCCAGCTCTTGGTATTTAAATGAGTCTCTGATGGATTGGCTATGTGCAGGTTTCATTCTACAGGATGATTTCATACCTGCACTACACCTTCATCGTGAATCTTCATCAGTTTTATCCCCCATTTGAGACAGTGTATTTCCAGGTGTAGATGTAGGGGGTGATTTTCCCAAAAAAAACAAAGTGCCCAGCAGGCAGGAAAATGGGAGACTTTCCCACCCATTTTTTGGGTGAACTTAGTTGGTTGAATTTCCAGCATGCTGTACTTCAGAGAATCCGCCAAGGGATTCATGCCGATATTGGGGTGTTGGGGTCTAATCCCACCCGAGAGACCGGCTTCAGTGTGCTTTATGCCCAATACAGAGATCAGCGCATGCACACACTCCACCGCCCCCCCCCCCCACCCTCTCCTCCCCCCCCCCACCTCCCTCCCCCGCCCTCTCCTCCCCCCCCCCACCTCCCTCCCCTGCCCCCCCCAATTGCCGGCCTCCCGATCGCCAGCTTCCCAATGGCTTTCCCTACCCTGTTGTGACTCAGGTCAGAAACTCCAAAGTGTTGTTTGGAGCCTGCCTGAATCATAAGTTTTGTATCTTGAATTTAGCTAGGATAAGCATGCTAGGTTTCACTTCAAGTATGATTCAAATGACCCACTGGGGAGCTTT
The DNA here is from genome assembly GCF_964213995.1 of Mustelus asterias. Lineage (NCBI taxonomy): Eukaryota > Metazoa > Chordata > Chondrichthyes > Carcharhiniformes > Triakidae > Mustelus > Mustelus asterias. The sequence goes on along the minus strand of NC_135812.1, from coordinate 78,720,217 downwards.
CGTCAAACAAAGTTTATTTAAGAATATAGTTAACATGTATAGTACGAAATTTTGCAAGAACTTTTATCAATTACAAACGAGAAACCAGAACAGCCACTTTAATGCATAACGCTTAATGCATATCTAATGTGTTCCAATCAAAACCAAAACCTTCCATAGACAAAACCCATTAAACAAGTTCAACATTGCAAAGACTAACACTCACGTGATACTAGAAATGGAGCCCTTTGGTTGAATTCTGTAGTTCTCTGGATTCATTCAGAACAGTTTGAAGTCAAAACAGTTTCTCAGAGCCCCAGGGTGAGACTCTCTGGTGAAGCCACCAACCACAGAATCTTTACTGCAAGAAGGCAAGACTTTGCTTTCAGATAACCAGCAGAATTTCAAAAATAAACAGGGAGAGGGAAAACACTTCTTTTCAGCTGGCTGTCCCTTCTAAAAAATTAAACTGTAGCTCAGAACTGAAAATTAGAGAACTTTTGTCACCTGACCTGCCAACCAGTTTGTTTTTTTCCTAACAATGCAGAGGTATAAAAAATCCCAAAATAAAAACAAACAACTCCCATCCAAGCCATTTATGGAACAATAAAAAGACATCTGGCAGCCAACCTGGCAGCACTGAGATCTGCTAAGAAAACACTGAAGCTGTCAGAACTGTAGAAATCATGATTTTAAAGAAACCTTTCTTAAAGGTACATGAACATTACAACCCCCCCCCCCCCCACCCCCCAAATGCTAGCCCCAACATGTCTCCCGATCACTGGCCCAGACCCCCAATCCCCCCTACCCCCTGAGCAGTGCAGCAGGCTGGGAAAATCACACCCCTCATGTTTAAAATTATTAAAGATCAGAAAAAAGACTTTGGAACTGTCAAGCCAATGGGTTATCGCCCCAAATTACTTATAGACAGTTTGAACTTTAATAAAAGACTTACAAGCAAACATTGGCTGAGACTATAAGATAACCACCTGCTGAAAAACCTATTGTGGATTACACTTGGTCAACTAATCCAGTGAGAATGGAATGTTGCATGTTTTCAAACAGAGACCTTTTAAAGGAAGAAATGCAATGCAAAAAACTGAAGTGTAATCCCCTGTGGAGATATTAGAGGTTGATTTCCTTCTCAGCAGAAACCAGCTCCTGTGATTATACCTCAGACTGTGGACATGATGTGAATTGAAAGAAAGCAGTTCTGGGCAAAAGGCATGTTTGTATCTTTCCCCTTTTAGGAATACACAAGAAAAGGGGTCAAAAACCAGCAGCAACCATGGTCTAGGTGTGTGAGTCTGGTGTTCTAATTTTACTGTGCTGGAGTGTGCTATGGAGTTCACAACTGAAGAACATCTATGAGGCATCCCTGCACTGGCAAGTAAAAGTTTCTTTCTCTCTCTGATTACCAGAAACAAGTCACAAGTCAGCAAAGCCACAGTTAAAAAGGAAGCAGGAGATCTGCTTTCAGCTAACCTGCAGATCCAAGAATCTCCAAACCAACTGCGCAACCACCAAAGTCAATGCTACCAGAATCGCCCAAGTTAACGGCCGCAAGATTTCACCATCTGCTCCTCATGGATAAACTAAAGACTGATTCACATATCTTTTTAACTTTTATTTTTCTCATTTCTAATCTATGCATAGGTGAGCTACATGTTAACTTCTTTTCGTTGTGTTTTAATAACTGATAAAGTCACTCTTTCTTTAACTCCAGAAGTCCTGGTTAAATTGGCTCACTTCAAAACAAAAATACATTTGGACTGGGAAAAGATGTCCACAAGGGAAGAGATCCTTTATAAATTAACCTTGTTGGGACCAACTGAGGGGGTGGAATAAAGAAGAGAGTCACTGGGAGAATAAAAACTGAAGGGTATCTCATCCAGAATCATAACTATTTCCTCGGGTGGATGGAGCTATTACAAGGGGGCATAACTATAGGGTTCGTGGTGGGAGATACAGGACGGATATCAGAGGTAGGTTCTTTACGCAGAGAGTGGTTGGGGTGTGGAATGGACTGCCTGCAGTGATAGTGGAGTCAGACACTTTAGAAACATTTAAGCGGTTATTGGATAGGCACATGGAGCACACCAGGATGATAGGGAGTGGGATAGCTTGATCTTGGTTTCAGATAAAGCTCGGCACAACATCGTGGGCCGAAGGGCCTGTTCTGTGCTGTACTGTTCTATGTTCTATGTTCTATAACAAATTGAGGGTCTGATGCACCATTGATTCACGCAAAGACTAGATGTTGCGAAACAACAGGCTTTTATTAACAAGAACAGAAGCACTCCCAAACCGATGGCTAACCCGAACTGAGGCAAAAGGGGCGGAGAGCAGCCACCTTTACACCCCGAGGAGGGCGGAGCCCCGGATTGAGGCAGCAGGGGCGTGCCCAGGCATATCCCATATACAGACAGTATTACAGTGGTTCACCACAGGGTCCTACCCTGGGGTCGGTCGTAACAGAGCTCATCCTCACCATTTACAACTAACTGAACTGAACATGGTTTAAAAATACAACCTAGAGGTACAAAATGCAATCCTTTATTAACTGAGAGATGATTAGCACATGACTTGACCCATCCTACCTGTTTTGGATTCACAATCCTCTCAGAGGTTGAATTTGCACAGTCTGTTTGCCTTCCTTTTCCTCAAACTACTATAAATTTCTTGTTCTCTTAATTCCTATCTTGTTTCATGTTTCTCTAACCGTCTTATCTTTGAATGCTGTAATCAATTCAGCATTAATCACCACCCATAACATCCTATCAACTGAAAAGTTTCATCCTAATCTCCTCTCTACGTTACAAGATTTGTATTTATTTTTTTCACTGAAATAATCATAGAATCCTATAGTGCAGAAGGAGACCATTCGGCCCATCAAGTCTGCACCAACCACAATCCCACCCAGGCCTGATCCCCATAACCCCATGCATTTACCCTAGCTAGTTCCCTGATACTAAGGGGCCATGGCCAATCAACCTAACCCACACATCTTTGGACTGTGGGAGGAAACCGGAGCACCCGAAGGAAACCCATGCAGACACGGGGAGAATGTGCAAACTCCACACAGACAGTGACCCAAGCCAGGAATCGAACCTGGGTCGCCAGCGCTGTGAGGCAGCAGTGCTAACCACTGTGCCACCGACTCGCCCCTAAATAATGCTATATTTAGAGATCAAACTGTGATATGTTAGTTATCGGTTTCATATTCTGTTTATTCTCATTTTACCTCTCAGTACATTTTCATGACAGAATGAGTCATTTTTCAGATCATCTCTAATATGCAGGTATCATTTCTCTGAAGCAAATAACATGCTAATCCTCCTAATCTTCATTACCTTGGCAATGCATAAATCGAGTTGGATAAAAATCTTCTTTCTCACATACAGCTGTAAAATACCAGAGTCAAATGCATGCCTTCATGGGAAAAAGCAAAATATCAAACATTTAGAGAAAATACAAATGAGGAAAGAAATAAAATAAAATGCAAAACAAAGCACAACTAGCTAACTAATTTATTTTAATTTATGCTAGTGGCTTTGCATTATTTATTTCTAACTATATTAATAGATGCAGCAATCACTCGCAATGTGCTTGGAACATCTCACATCTGAAGCAATTACTTCAATTTTCATGTTTGAACAAATCCACATTGAAAAAGTATTAGAATCAGAGAAGGAAGACAGGAACTGTCAGTGATGTGATTACAGTTGTCAAAGGCTTGATATGTCCTGCTAACGCTTCCTATTCTGGGCCCAGGAGACATTGTGAAACATTGCCATTGCACAGGATGAGTCTCACACTTACTTTCCAAGCACTGTCGCAGGGCGCTCTCACTTTTAGAGTTGTGGAAAAAATCCTTAGGAGCAGCTAATGTATTTTTCATATTCGTATTGTTGCAGAAAGGGTAAGAAGCATTGAAAAAGTGATATAAGTTCACGCGAGGTGATCTCCTTTCACATTCCATCTATACTCGGTAAGAAAGAGAGAGACCATAAGACATAAAAGCAGAAGTAAGCTATTCAGCCCATCGAACCATGCAGGTTAGGTGGATTGGCCATGCTAAATTGCTCCTTAATGTCCAAAGACTTAAAGTGTAAATTATGTGGATTAACCATGGTGAACAGGTTACAGGGATGGGGCAGTGTGGGGGATGGGATGGGGGGTGGACCTGGGTATGATGCACCTTCAGAGAGTTGATGCAGACTCAACAGGCCAAATGGCCTCCTTCTGCACTGCAGGGATTCTTCGATTCGATGGCTAATCTGATATAATCCTCAATTCCACTTTCGCGCCTTATCCCCATAATCCTTAATTTCTTTCCTGATTAAAAATCTGTCTATCTCAGCCTTGAACATACTTAATGACCCAGACTCTACGGCACTCTGTGGTAAAGAACTCCACAGATTGACTCCCCTCTGGGAGAAGAAATTCCTCCACATCTCTGTCTTACTCTGGGATTATGCCTCTGGTCCTAGACTTTACTACAAAGGGAAACAACCTCTCAGCAGCTACCCTGTCAAGCCCCCTAAGAATCCTATATGTTTCTATACGATCACCTCTCAATCTTCTAAACACCAATGAGTATAGACTGAACCTCTCCTCATAAGAATATCCTTCCATACCTGGGATCAAACTAGTGAACCTTCTCTAGATTGCCTCCAATGCCAGTACATTTTTCCTTAGATAAGGGGACCAGAACTGTTCCCAGTATTCCAGGTGTGGTCTAACTAGTGCCTTGCATAGTTTAAGCAAAACTTCCCTATTTTTATGCTCCATTCCCTTTGAAATAAAGGCCAACTTTCCATTTGTCATCCCTATTACCTGCTGAATTTACATGCTAACTTTTTGTGATGCACAAGGACCCCGAAATCCCTCTGTGCTGCAGCTTTCTGCAGTCTTTCTCCATTAAATAATATTCAGCTCCTTTATTCTTCCTACTAAAGTGCATAACTTCACATTTTCCTATATTCCAGTGCCAAGTTTTTTGCCACTCACCTAATCTGTCTATATCCCTCTGTAGTCTCTTTGTGCCATCCTCACCACTTGCCTTCCCACCTACCTTTTCCCACCAGCAGAAGGTGGCATGTTATTCGCTAGCAGCGGGATTCTCTGGTCCCACCACTATCAATGGGAATTTCCATTGATGTCACCCCCATGCCAGCGGGAAATCCGTGGGCGGAGGTGCACTGCCAGCGGGCCAGAGAATCCCTCCGCCGTGAAAGGCTGGAGAATTCCGGCCATTGTTCTAGGAAACTGCTCCGAATACACACTATGAATTCTTCCTCATGGCTACCTTTGCCAATTTGATTTTCCCAATCCACATGAAGATTAAAGTCACCCATGATTAAAGTACTACCTTTTTCACGTGCCCTTATTATCACTCGATTTATCATGTGTCCCACTATACAGGGAAAGATGTTTTGCATCAGCATGAACAGGTCTGAAGCATTGTTAGATGATAAATTTTGTGCAGAATTGTCATTGAAAGATCCCAATATCTAAAGCATTTCTAGTGAGACCTAATTAAATATGTGGCTGGATGTTGAAGATTCAGCAGTTTGGCTCCACGACAAAACTTGAAGTCAGTAATGTATGCAGGAGGCTATCATGAAGCAGACCTGTCCAAGTCCGAGTAAGCCAAGCATTGCAAACTCACGCCAGGAAGTATAATGCTGCGTGTAACCAGAAGGCACGCACACTGAAAACTAGCATGCAGGTGTTCTTCATGTGTTTGATGCCATGAACAGACAAATGCATATAGTGTGGTGTTCTGCAATTAAACTGTACAGTCGTGCCAATATGACAGGCGCAGACTGGTAAAAACAGAAAATGCTGGAAATGCTCATTAGTCAGGGACCATCTGTGGAGCGAGGAACAGAGATGAAGACCTTTTGACAGGAGTAACCAAATTTAAAGATGTAACAGGTTTTCGGCAAATACAAAGACAAGGAAAGGGGACAGAACAAAAGGGAAATTCTGTGCTAGTACAAAGGAAGAAGTATGACCATTCTAGTGACTGCAATAATTCCTTTGCTTTTGGGTTTTGTTCACTACCTCTTCTCGTTCGAGAATGTTGTCACCATTTTGTTTCCCTTCCCTTGCTCACCTTCACCTACTTTTCACAACCGCATTGCTTTCCTTCTCATTTCTAGTCTCTGCCTTCGTACTTGCTTTAAACCTGGATCATCTTTAATTTTGTTTAGTTCTGATGTGAGATTAGCAATCTAAAACATTAACTGTTTCTTACTCCACAGGTGCTTCCAAACCAAATGAGTATTTCCATTGCCTTTAGCTTTTAATTGTAGAATTCCAGTCTCTGCAGTATTTTGCTTTTGTTGCAGCATTTTTAAATCCCAATAATTTCTCTTTCCCAGTGTTTCTTTCCCTCTCTTTCCCAGTTTCTGTTTCCCTCCCTCTCTTTCCCAGTGTTTCCCTCACATTCACAGTTTCTGTTTCTCTCCCTCTCTTTCCTATTGTTTCCCTCCCTCTCTTTCCCAGTGTTTCTCTCCCTCACATTCCCAGTTTCTGTTTCTCTCCCTCTCTTTCCCAGTCTTTCTCTCCCTCAGATTCCCAGTTTTTGTTTCATTCTCTTTCCCAGTGTTCCCCCCGCCCCCCCCCCCCCCCGTTCTTTCGCAATTTGTTTCTCCCTCCCTCTCTTTCTCAGTGTTTCCTTCACCCTCTTTCCCAGTTTGTGAGCTGTCCCACTCTCTCCACTGCACTAGTTGAAGAGCAGAGGTGCTCTCACTGCCATCCTGGCTAATATTTAGCTCTCGATTAATATCAGTTAACAGTTTATCTGGTCATTGATCCATTTGCCATTCAGGGGTTTTGATATTTTCTGCCCAAATTGGCTGTCCTGTTTCAATATTACTCAAAGACTACACTTCAAAAAAAGTACTTCATTGGTTATAAAGTGTCTATCATGCGCTTTATGATGTTTTAAGGTTGCAAAGCACTATATAAATACATTCTTTTTCTAATATTTAAGCATTAAAACCAAAGATTAAAAACTGACTGCACCATAGCAGAAAGTAAATGATCCCGACAACTTAAGTCTCTGTCATTCAATTCATTCCATGTGCATGTGCGCTTTCTGTACACAGTAAGTTGTCACATATGCTTCTTTGCTAACAAAAGGGAGGCGCAAACTCTCAAAAGTGATCAGTAACATAATACAGGCTGTCTCTCCACAGAGTAACCACACCTAGTACAACCATTCATCATAGTCTCTCGTGGAATCCCTATAGTACAAAAGAAGGCCATTTGTCCCTTCAAGGCTGTACTGACCACAATCCCACCCAGGCCCTATTCCCAAAACCCTGCTAATTCCCCTGACACTTGGGTCAACTTAGCCTGGCCAATCAACCTAACCTGCACATCTTTGGAGTGTGGGAGGAAACCGGAGCACCCAGAGGGGACCCACGCAGACAACATGCAAACTCCACACAGACAGTGACCCAAGGCCGGAATTGAACCTGGGACTCTGGTGTTGTGAAGCAGCATTGCTAACCACTGTGCCATCATGCCGCCCTGAAGTCCTGAAGCCCCTTCCACCGCAGTCAATTTATCTTGATAAACCAGTTATTTTGCACACCCTGTATTTTGACATTTTGTATTAAGTGTATACCTATATGCAACAGTCAAATGTGGGGAGGCAGTGGCATGGTGGTAGTATAATCCAAAACTCAGCTGGATTTGAGTCCAGGGTTTGAATCCCACCACGGCCGATAGTGAAATTTGAATTCAATAAAGTTGAATCTGGAATTAAAAGTTTAATGATGACCATTAAACCATGGTAGATTGTCATAAAAACCCATCTGGTTCACTAATGTCCCTGAGGGAACGAAATCCGCTGTCCTTACCCGGTCTGGCCTACATGTGGCACCAGAGCCACAGCAATGTGGTTGACTCTTAAATGCTCTCTGAAAATGGTCTAGCCAACCACTTAGTTCAAGGGCAATTAGGAATACACTATGCCCAGATAATTGAATGAATAAAAACAACACAAAATCATGAAAACACTATCATATTAGAAATGATGCGACAATTTAAAAATGTTTCACCATTTTCAACTGCCTTATCTCGGCATCCAGAGATGTTCCAATATGCTTCATGTAGTGTTTTGTTGGTCTCTGTTGAGCAATTGTGACATCCATATCCCAACAATTTGTTAATCAACTGAACTCAATGGTATTCTTCAAATAGTAGCGTGTGATCTTTACCATCCACCCAGACCACTGAAGCAGGTTCAAGCTATTCCAGGTATGAAACCTTCACAGTTATTCACTGAAAGGAAGTTATGTATTTATTCTGATATTCTTAAACCTATGGACTTGGCAACATCAGTGTCGATAAGAAAACTTGACAATGCTAAATGGTTAAAACCAAAATTGGATGAATGGTAGTGATTTGGCAGTCAAGACTCACAACTTAAACACTTTAACCTCACTCCTAATCCACACCTTCCCATTTCTGGGGTTAAAATCCCTTCAACTGTCCGTTCACTCCAACACAATTTCACGTTTTTAAAATCTCCACCCTTGCAAAATGACAGTCATGCTGATCCCATCCGTGATCACACACGGTCTCATTAGCCCTGTACGAGAATGGAAACTGAGTACAGAACCCAAATTATCAAGAGCAGTTATCCAGTTTAACCATTATCTCGACAACTATAAGTGCATTTGTGATAATTGTGTCAATTTCTCTACATTGCAGGGACAGGCCTTCCCTCCATGGTGCAGAGCACTGCAATACATCCACCCAGTGTCAACTCCTCAGGATTTTAGGCATTGGGAATGAATATGCTTTTGACGGTGTTGCCCACTTCTGGAGCACAAATATTTAAATAGTTGCATCTTTAAGTGAATCTTTGTCAGGACATGTCAAGATAAAGGCTGTTAATGAACCGATGTAGTAATAATGTCAGTTCTCAGATTGAATATTGACAGGAGGCTCACACGTTTACTGCCAAGCTGACACCGAAAAAAGCAAAGCAATCATTCAGCTGCCACAGGAGTTAACATAAATAAGACGTGATGCACACAGATTCAGAATTGCAGAAGTGATTTGCCATCTTCTTCTGTTCATAGAATCCTACAGTGCGGAAGGAGGCCATTTGGCCCATCGAGTCTGCACTCGGGGATCCCCATGTATTTACCCAAGTGAGTCCCCCTGACACTCAGAGGCAATTTAGCATGGTCAATCCACCTAACCCGCACATCGCAGGAGGAAACCCACGCAGACACAGGGAAAATGCGTAAACTCAGACACAGGGAAAATGCGTAAACTCCACACAGACTGTGACCCAAGCCAGGAATCGAATCCGGGTCCCTGGCGCTGTGAGGCAGCAGTGCTAACCATTGTGCCACCGTGCCACTGTTACTAAAGTTATCAAAATGCTAACTCTTAAAAAGCTTCAATGTTTATGTAGAGTTTATTCCCCTGTTTGGATAATAATCCTGAGATGACTTTCAATGCTTATTTCCAGACTTGATTAAGAGGCAAAATGTCCTCCTGGTTCTAATACAATTCTAGAGAAATTGTTTATAGAGCTCATTGTCACAGCAATAGCCACAACTCAACACTGCTCACTGGTTGTGGATCCAGGAAATCAACTTCACTTACTCAGTTAGGTGGATGGGCCATGCTAAATTGCCCCTTAGTGTCAGAGGGATTAGTGGAGTAAATACATGGGGTTATGGGGGATAGGGCCTGGGTGGGATTGTTATCGATGAGATGAATGGTTTCCTTCTGTACTGTAGGGATTCTATGATTCCATGATTAACATTTTAATCAAATAAGATAGGCAGGGGCATTGCGCCCTCTTTTTATGGCATAGCTGCCCTACCCCAATAAATTTAAATGCTCCTTTGTATAAAGGTTGCTTTGAAAGTAAGTGTGTGTGGTGAACCATCGTTGGTTCCCACTGGATAGTACTGAGCCAGGGGCTGGCCAGTACTACAAGGATGTACGGCGAGAGGACACGGTCTCGATCCGAGATCTGGCGCCTGCAGGGGACGTAGCAACTCCTGTTGCTCCCATACCCCCAGTAACAAATCCATTGTCTCTCATTTCTTCCCCGGACACGGCGCGGGCAGCATCGGGACCATTGCTTAACAATTTTACTCCCATGCACAGCTTGCCTGAGCCCCGAAGATGGTCGCCACCGCAGGGCGTGTCAGGATCTCCTGCACTACCATCTCCTCAGGGTCAACTGGCCTGTGAGTCCGTGGAAGAACAGTTGGACGCCGTTTTGGGGAGAACGCCACCGCAAGTGCCTACTCCGGTGTCACCGCCGGTATTGAGGAGGTCACAACGACGGTGCGGTCCCCCTGACCGTCTGAACTTATAGACTGCTGACACTTTATTCTGTTTTTGTACCCTGCCGGCCTTTGTTCTCAAAGGAGGGGTGAATGTGGTGAACCATCGTTGGTTCCCACTGGATAGTACTGAGCCAGGGGCTGGCCAGTACTACAAGGATGTACATATGTTACTGTTGGATTGTACTATTGTTGCTGTTGGGTTAGGGTGGGGTTGTTACACCTGTGTTTGTTACTGTTGTGGCACATCCCAGTCGGGCTCCGCCTCCTGGGAGAGGTATAAGAGTCCCTGCTCGGGCCAGGACCCCTTCAGTCTGGGACAGTGTACATAAGTTCTGATAGCTTCATTAATAGTAAATAAAAGCCTTCATTTGCTGAAGCCTCGAGCCTCGTGTCTAAATTGATGTGCATCAGTGTGTCAGGTAAGTGGGTGAGGGGTAGGATGGGTTGGAGAGGAGGTCATGCGTTCACTGGGTGGGGGTGTAGTTGGGTGACTGGGGTGGGGGGGGGGGGGTGGTTATAGCTGGGTGGCCCAGTTGCTAATATTAATTGTTGGTAAATGATGGGGTAATAATGCAGAAGCTTGTCGTTTACCTTCAGCAAGTTTATTCCGCATCAACTCAGCAGAGATGCAACCTCCATGGGCCAGAATTCTCCCAAAAAAGGTGTTGAATTTGTGTGAAAACTGGAGTAATTCATACTGTTTTTTTTCAGTGGGAGTTCAGAGAAGAATATCCCACACTCTGTGCACTGCAGGGGTCACTAGCGTGAATATCATTATAAAGCTGTGGATGGGGCCTATCCCGCTGGAGAGGCCAGCAGTATAGTGCTGATGAGCCACTGGGCATGTGCCAACCTGTCAGCATCGAGATCGGCACATGCACAGTGGCCCTGCACTGCCGGTCTCCCGATTGCTGGCCAGCTCGATCACTGGCCAACCCCGTGATCCCAGTATTGCTGGCTCTCCGAGCCCCCCCACCGCAGCCCGATCGCTGGACCCTCGACCATTCCCAGGTCAGTCCCCCCCAAAACCTCCACCTAGCCTGCCCCAATCTCCAGCACCTGCCCTCCCCCAACAGTTACCCCCCCCACAGCACCGACTCTCCCATAGTGCCGACACCCCCCTGCAGCCCTGACTCCCCCCCCCTTCGCCCCCCCCAGCTTGCCCCGATCGCTGGCCTCCCTCCTTCCCATTGATCCTGCATGAAGAGTGGCACCTTCCCCCCACCGATCACCTCACCAGACCCCACCCCCATAGGCCCCTCCCCCGTGCTTCCGCCCCATGTCTGATGGGCAGTGCCAGGGGGCATAGGCTGGCACTGCCAAGGAGCCAATGCCAAGGAGACACCAGCTCCGCCGCCCGACTCTCTAGGGGGCCCTGATTGCTCCACTTCACTCCAGCAGGGTCGGGCTACTAGTTCCCCCGTCAATGGGGAGCTACTCTAATCCCCGCTGGAGTGGACCATTCTGGTGGGGAGTGGGGGGGGAGATGCTAGCGGGCTGGGAGATTTCAGTCCTGGGCCCACTAATCACATTTAAATGAGATTCAAATAAATATTAAAATGATTTCCGTGCCTCCCCACCAATTTCCAGCATGGAGTGAAGTGGAGCAATCAGGGCCCCCTAGAGAGTCGGGCAGCGGGGCTGGTGTCTCCTTGGCATTGGCTCCTTGGCAGTGCCAGCCTGTGCCCCCTGGCACTGCCCATCAGACATGGGGCGGAAGCAAGGCCTATGGGGGTGGGGTCTGGTGAGGTGATCGTTGGGGGGAAGGTGCCACTCTTCATGCTGGATCAGTGGGAAGGAGGGAGGCCAGCGATCGGGGCAAGCTGGGGAGGCAGGGAGGTGGTGGGGGGGGAGTCAGGGCTGCAGGGGGGTGTCGGCACTGTGGGAGGGTCGATGCTGTGGGGGGTAACTGTTGGGGGAGGACAGGTGCTGGAGATTGGGGCAGGCTAGGTGGAGGTTTTGGGGGGGGCTGACCTGGGAATGGTCGAGGGTCCAGCGATCGGGCTGCGGTGGGGGGGCTCAGAGAGCCAGCAATACTGGGATCACGGGGTTGGCCAGTGATCGAGCTGGCCAGCAATCGGGAGACCGGCAGTGCAGGGCCACGCCGCCAGAGATCTAACACTGAGAGATGCTATCGCGACGGGAATGCATGCGTGAATCCCGCGAATCAGCCGGGGTGATAATCTCCCAGCCCACTGCACTAAAAAACTGGTGCAGTGGGATTTGAGAATCTCAGCCCACGTATTCACCCCACAGCAACTTTTTAAAATTCCAAAGTTTATTTATTAGTGGCACAAATAGACTTACATTAACACTGCAATTAAATTACTGTGAAAATCCAGAGATTTTGGGTACACTGAGGGAGAATTTAGCATGACCAATGCACCAAACCAGCACATCTTTTAGACTGTGGGAGGAAAGCAGAGCACCCGGAGGAAACCCACGCAGACACAAGGAGAACGTGCAGACTCCACACAGACAGTGATCCTAGCCGGGAATCGAACCCAGGTCCTGTGAGGCAGCAGTGCTAACCACCGTGCCACTTCCAGTTTTGTCTGTTTACACTCTGGTGGAGGATGAACCAATTATTGGCTTAATAATGCCAATTAATTAAAGCAATCGGCTTAACAATGTAATTGTCACAGCGTGCACTTGCTGATACATTAACTGCAGTGGGAGTGTTGGGCCATCCAGTAGCATAGTTACCCAGGAGTTAGAACTGGTTTTAATGCTTCTAACCTTTTCTGGGAAAGTACTTTGCTTACTAAGTGAGAACCATCTGAAGTCTCTGATTTTATATCTGAGTTTCAGAGCGTTCCAGATGCAGGGTAATTGCCCAACAGGAAGTCAAAACTTCCTGCACTATTCCTGTGCAGTCCTGCCTTCCGAGAGAATCCCCAGCACATGTTCCCAGGCACCTCCTGGGAATGACTTCTGGAGAAGGGAAAATCTGGGCCGTATCTGATGTTTCAGTCAGGTCTAAAAAGGCCTTACACGTCCAGAGATTATGGCAGGCTCAATTAATCATGATCTGTTAAATTAATCACACATTCAATTGATTAATGAAAAACTTTACCAAAAAGCCAGTTCACTCACTAAGAAAATCAAATATTTTTCCCCAAAGCTACATTCAAAAAACAGCAACACATCTGTTAACTTCCCAACAACTATTTATTCATGCTTTAAAGGTTAGTCAAAAACAGAACACACAATAGACTGAAGAAGGGAATTCCACTATGCTGAAGGTTAAATTTGATGAATGGTACGTGGTCATTTTTGGCTAGTTACCCAGGAAACATTAGAAAGGAAATAAAACACACGTCTAACTCCTAGGTAACTATAAAGTAGTTACCCCTTACCCCCCCTGACCTCGACCTGAACCCCAAACCTGGCCTGACCTCATCTCACAACCTACCACCCACTCCATCAACTTACCCACCCTGCTACAGTACCCACCCTACCCAGTTGGTCCCTGACTCACCCAGCCATCCAACCCATGTACCTCACATTCATTCACTAACACACTGAAAAGCTATTTAAATGTCACAACGTTTTTCAGTGTGTTAGTGAACGCAGTCTTACCAAAGTGCAGCAGTTAGTGCCGAATAGGGGACACGGCTTGATTTCCCCTGGAGATCCTGCACTACGAAGGAGTTTTAAGTTTATTTATTAGTGTCACAAGTCGGCTTACATTAACACTGCAATGAAGTTACTGTGAAAATCCCCTAGGCACCTGTTCGGGTACACTGAGGGAGAATTTATCATGGCCAATACACCTAACCAGCATGTCTTTCAGACTGTGGGAGGAAACCGGAGCACCCGGAGGAAACCCACGCAGACATGGGGAGAATGTGTAGATTTCGCACGGACAGTGACCCAAGCCGAGAATCGAACCCGGATCCCTTGCACTGTGAGGCAGCAATGCTAACCCACAGTGGACTCCAGAAGACTCCGAGAACAGGGACGCTCTGCATTTCTGAAGAGGCCCAGTTTGGAAGTGCAGGCCAGGAATACGGAGCCCCATCTTCGTGTAAGAGAAATCGGAGTGGAGGGGCAATCCAATGGTGATTGCCATTCCTCAGCAGATTCAGCCCAATAACTTTTCATCAAACCTGGAGACATCAGAGATGTCATGAACTTTGACTTTTCTCCCTTCCTTGTCTCTCCCTTTCCCTGTCTCTGAACTGGCTTAAAACTTATTACATATCTCTAATTTTGCCCAGTTCTGATGAAAAGTCATCAAGGTGAAACATCAACTCTCTTTCTCCCTCCACAGATGCTTTCTTACCAGCTGAGTATGTTGAACGTTTTTCTATTTCCAGCATCCGCAATATCTTGTTTTTTGTATCAAGGATCTTTGATGTCTGCTCTGGTATTTATTTTGGAAGCTTTCTGATGCCTGTGATGTTCCAGAGATTGCATCACCTGGATCAATTTAAGAGCGTGATTGAGCTGGGTCCAGGAAAGAATCCAAAATGCAGATTACAGGCATCTGGATGTACATCACTGTTTGAATGCAAGTGTGAACTAAATTGCACCAAAGGAGCTGATTATGTGCAAAGCATGCTTTTGAATTTTCAAATAATAGCTGACATTCAGAACTATCTAACCAAGTTTAAAATGCATATCCAGCTTACTACAGATGAAAGATCATTTCATTTATACTCGGTGAGTAAGCTGCTTATGTACAATCTTACTTATCTCCATCATGGGAGGGAATGGCCTAGTGGTATCGTTAGAGTATTAATCCAGAAACTCAGCTAATGGTATGGGACCTGCGTTCGAATCCCGCTACGGCAAGTGGTGGAATTTGAATTCAATGAAAAAATATCTGGAATTAAGAATTCACTAATAACCATGAAACCATTGCTGGAAAGAAGACCCGCTGTCTATCTGGTTTGCTGAACATGGTGGTAATGTCCTCTGCATAGCAGTTACATTAAAAAAAATACAATTCATAACAGGAAAGGTAGTTTTCTTTCATTGACAGGTTGTCTCTTATCGATAAAGTTCTTCCTTGTATTTTAACCAAGTGAGAAGTGACATGGCAACTGATTGCAACTGATAAAGTTTACGTGCAGATTAAATGATGGACAGGAGAAGATCTACTGATCCATTAAAAGGGGAGGTGATAGCTTAGTGGTATTATTGCTGAACTATTAATCCAGAAATTCAATTAATGTTCTGGGGACCTGGGTTCGAATCCCACCATGGTGGAATTTGAATTTTTTAAAAATCTGGAATTAAGAATCTACTGATTACCATGAAATTATTGTCGATTGTCAAAAAAACCCACCTGATTCACTAGTGTCCTTTAGGGAAGGAAATCTACCATCTTTACCTGGTCTGGCCTACATGTGACTCCAGAGCCACAGCAATGTGGTTGACTCTCAACTGCCCTCGGGTAACTAGAGATGGGCAATAAATGCTGGCCAGCCAGAGATACCCATGTCCGACAAATGAATATAGAAAAAGATTTCATTTTATGCAAAACACTGGTCAGCACTTTCAACCAGCTGTTTATGGAAAGTGGTCAGCAATTTATGGTGCACTGTGAAATGAATTTCATATCACACTAAAATGTGGGAATACAGCTTTAATTTGATTCATTTATCTTAATATCAGTTGTGTAAACATTGCAATCTTTTTCTCCAACATCCTTTCCCTGTTCACCAACCTGTCCCTGCTTTATGCTGCTGTCAATGGCACATCTCAGAAATACCACTGAGGTCTGGAGGCAAATAGATTCCTCACCCTCCTGAGTTAATTAATATTCACTACCATAGGGTCAGTTCAGTTTAAATCACATAGAAAGTGAATTTCAACAATGTGAAATGGCTGGAGCATTGGTAAGTTGGAAGAGTTTATTTTGGTTCCTATCTCTGTACTAAGACTGTGGGATGATGGAGCATGGATCCATGTGATGGAAACTGTGTATCCCCCACACCCTCTCTCTCCCACACTGTCTCTCTCCCCCACACTCTCTCTCTCTCTCTCCCACACTCTCTCTCTCTCTCCCCCACACTCTCTCTCTCCCACACTCTCTCTCTCTCTCCCACACTCTCTCTCTCCCCCACACTCTCTCTCGCTCTCTCCCCCACACTCTTTCTCTCTCTCTCCCCCATACTCTCTCTCTCTCACACATTATCTCTCTCCCCTACACTCTCTCTCTCTCCCTTTTATTAAAGAAATGCAATTTCACCGTCAGTTGAAGATTAGATTAACAGAGGTGGCTGGGACCCCCAAAAGGCCACTTGAAGGTTATTAATTTAAGTTATGAAATGCACTTTACTATTGGGCATTATATACATAACCTGCTGTGTTTCCTGATGCTACTGAGCTACTGATCTTCCAATTGTTTATAATTTTATATGTTCATAAGTTTGCAAAATAAAAGAAAATTTCAATGTTACACAAAAATCTGCGAGCATTTTTCTGTAAAATTCTCATGTACACCATAATATCATAATATATTATTGGCGATAGTTAATGGAATCAGGCTTAATAACATTCTATGTACTTTGCTGTAGCCTTTACTCCTGATGTCCTTGCCAAAATTAGGAAGCTGCCATTCAGTACATCACAGAAATTAATCTGTATTGTACCACCACTGCTTTATCTCAGATAGCATCTGAGTCAGAAGTTCAGGGTTCAAGCCTTGCCTGTAAGACTCAAGCATAAAAGTTATAGTATTAGTCACAAGTAGGCTTACATTAACACTGCAATGAAGTTACTGTGAACATCCCCTAGTCGCCCCACTCCAGCGCCTGTTCAGGTAACTGAGGGAGAATTTAGTATGGCCAATGCACTTAACCAGCACATCTTTGGACAGTGGGAGGAAACGGAGCACCCAGAGGAAACCCACGCAGACATGGGAAAAATGTGCAAACTCCACACAGACAGTGACCCAAGCCAGGAATTGAACCTGGGTCATTGGCACTGTGAGGCAGCAGTGCTAACCACTGTGCCATTGTGATAGACATCCTAGTGCATTATTGAAAGAATATTACACTGTGGGAGGTACTGACCTTCAGTTGAGACATTAGCAGAGGCTTGCTCTCTCAGGTGATTTAAAAGATCCCTTGACACTATTTGAAGGTGGGCAGGGGTGTTGTCTTGATGCGCTGACCAATATTCACCCAGCAATCATCACCACACGGTGAAATAGTCTATAATTCTTCCTGTTGGTGGGGCCAAGGAGCGCACAAATTGGCTTCAACATTTCCCAACATCACAACACTAACAACACTTCAAAATCTGTCCCTGTCTGTAAACCAGATTGGAACGTCCTGAAGATGTGAAAAATGCTATATAAATGCAATGGATTTATTCTTCATTTGCTGACTACCCATAGAATTGTTTTGCAATCTTTGTTCATTAAAAAAAGTCATCTTGCATGCTCATCTTGCATCTGACCATAACGAAACTCCAAAGTGGTGTAAATATTGACGTAGTCAATTGCTTGCCGTTTGATTATGTATGCCTGTTGACTGTTCTCTATTCTGTGTGCTATTGGTTAAGCCTGGTTGTGGTCATGGAGAAACAGGAACTAAACTGAAGCAAGAAGCTGTAAGCGTGAGAACAGACATTTTAAAAGCATTGCAAAATAAAGTTCCTGCAAACATGTGTCATCTTGGCACCTCTCCAAGGCACAAAACACAACAAACGGCGATGAAGATAGTGAATAGTTTAAATTTATTGGCTCCAGTAACTTCCCTTTCTTCACTGGGGGATCCACCTGTGTTGTGGGGTCAATTGTATTTCAGGGTTCAGGACCTTCTTGTTCACTAAAGCAATCCAGGCCGGCCAGAAGGAAATACTTGTATATTGTCTCAGAGCAGAAGACACAGTAAGAAGTTTAACAACACCAGGTTAAAGTCCAACAGGTTTATTTGGTAGCAAAAGCCACACATGTCTGATAGTGTGGCTTTTGCTACCAAATAAACCTGTTGGACTTTAACCTGGTGTTGTTAAACTTCTTACTGTGTTTACCCCAGTCCAACGCCGGCATCTCCACATCAGAGCAGAAGGCCAGTGAATGTATGAGCAGCTTAGGTCTACATTTGATACATTTGATAAGTGCACTCAAAAATTCTTCAGACCAAAGGAAAATGTGATGATTTAATGATGTACATTCCGCCAGAGATGTCAGAGGACGCGTCATCGTCAGATACCCTACAAATTGTGCCCAAATTATGTCGATATCATCAGTTCCCAACACCATGACCAGATCAATGGAAAAACTAACACATATAAAGTGGATCAATTTCACAAGCATGCAGGTCATTGAAGAAGAGCATTTTGTTAGTTTGGCAGTTGGGGGAGTGTCTTCCTGAGAGTGAGATATGGCAGGTGGACCATCACGGATGGCGAAGCGAAAACATCATTTTAAGGAATGCTCGCTGCAAGATGGAAATAAAATGAGTCGAGCCTTGGAGATCGTGTCAAACTTCAAGAGAAGTTTTTATTCCACAAGCATGAGGGAGCCATGGACTCCGGCCTGAAATCTCAGGTTGCCTGTGAGTCCTCTCTGATCCTGATAGATTCGCACAGGTTATTATACTTTTTCAAGTCACAAAGGTTTACATTAGCATATTAATTCCTTGAGTTGGATACAAAATGGTTTTTCTAATCTCGTTATGCAGACTGCATTGTTCAGTGCAACTTTATTATTCAGTTCTCTGGACAGTTCCGTTTACCCGATTATAATGTCAAAGCGTTGTATTTGCCCAACTGATTTACAACAATATGTTAATCATTTCCCCCCCTCTGCTAAATGATCATCTTTTACAGAAGACTATGCCCTCCCTAGACTATATGGAGCCTGGCTGTGCTAAAGCCGGTTCTCCCATTGTCGTGATAATTTGAGCGATCTCCTGCACATCAGAAGTTGATAGCGTGTGTTAATCGCCATCTGTCAGCAGAGCAGTCCTCTAGCTGTCTGCATTAACCCTTTCCTTCCCTTTGGCTCTCTGGGTGTGCTCTATGTAGCCCTGCATGTATTACACTGAAATAAAATAAAATATGAATGGACATATAAATTAAAATATAAAAGACACGATCCCTGATATCACCCTACTACATTCGCTGAAGATTGCCGGCATCTATCATCTCGCATTGGCAATGGACCAAAAGCATTTATAGTGAGTGACAAACATTTCATTATTTTTTACAACTTTCTCTAACTCCTGCGACAGACATTTTCAAGCTTATGATGACTCTTATTGTGGCTTTGCAAACGATAACACTTGTACTACTCTTAAAAAATGTCACCCAAGAGAATTTCACATTCCAAGTAGCCAAAGGCAGAAGCCGTCTTGGGCAAGCTTAAAAGTTGAAAACCCCATCAGAACACACATTAACGTGATCGATGACACTGACTTTGTACAACACTATCCTTCCTTCTTTACCAGATTAGGGGTGATTAAGGTGTCATGCTCCTTGCTTCGTCATGTCAATTCTGCCAGTTTTGCAAGATTTGAGGTGGTTTCCCTCTGCAATCTATGCCAAATTGTCACCAGAGCTGAAACGACATGAAGCAGATGATATTATTGACCAAACAGATTCTTTGCCATGGATATTGAACCTAGTCTTTGCATGATGCAAAGATGGTGAACTTAAACTATGTAGTGGCGTTCAGGCAAAACAATCATTCCAGACAACTACCCATTTACCACAATCCAAAACTGATCATTTCACACCTCCACAGTTTTCACCAAGTTCAAATGCAACGGAGCTATCTTCAGAAACCACTAGCAGGGCAAAGCCAATACCTTATAGCTTTTGTTACATACAAAAGTGCATAACAAAACACCCTGTGGACTAAGTTCAACACCTTAGCATGTTCAAGAAGATCATCTCTTCATTCTTGTCAGACATTGAAAGGACATTCAAACTACTTAACGACATTTTGTTTTTAATTCATTCGTGGGACATGGGCATCGTTGGCTGGTCAGCATTTATTGCCCATCCCTAGTTGCCCTCGAGAAAGTGTTGGTGAGCTGCCTTCTCACATCACTGCCATCCACATGCTGTGGGTTGACCCACAATGCCGTTAGGGAGGAACTTCAGGATTTTGACCCAGTGACTGCGAAGGAACGGCGATATATTTCCAAGTCAAGATGGTGAGTGGCTTGGAGGGAAACTTGCAGGTGGAGGTGTTCCCATGCATTTGCTGCCCTTGTCCTTCTAGATGGAAGTGGTTGTGGGTTTGGAAGATGCTGCCTAAGGATCTTTGGTGAATATCGGAAACTGTTCTCCATGGAAGGGACAAAGCAGAATACAATCAACGGGGCTCACTCAACACACACAACACAATTTGACATCCGAACAATCCATTCATGTCATACTTCACATGTCAATCCACCCGACACTCTCTGATGGAAAGATACCAGGCAAATCTATGACTGATTGTCATGCTGATAACCATTCTTAAACTGTAACATCTACCCAACAAGAATGTCAGAGCAAAAGCAGACGAAATCGCGAAGAAACCAGGCAGAACGAAAGCGCACTTCGACAAGCGAAGCCTGTGCAAGGAGGCCACAATTTGAAGTTGGACTTTGGATTCGCACAAATGGATAAATGATGACATGGACCGAGGTAGATCAAGCGATTGCTGGATACTTGTGCTTACCTGTCAGATGACAACACTAAGTGGAACGTGAGACACTGGAATTGGGAGCAGACCAGGATATTTTGAGGACAGTGATTACGAGGAAACATTTCCTTTTCTGGTGACCGACTGTCATCATCCAGCTCACTGAGCTGATCACATAGAAGCACAAGCTCAGGTTCATAGGTCACAGTGCTGTCACCAGCGACCTTCATACCGCAAAGTTCATTTCTGTATTTCCAATTCAACAAGTCTGTTCTCTCTAAGAAATTACTTAACGTACAGATGTTGTGTTTTTATGATGATTCATTTAAAAATAAAATCCTTTTGTTTAACAAGGGGTTGATTGGTATTTGATTGCGTTGATTCTTCCTTGTTCTATGCACTATTAGTCAAGCCTGGGTGCGGTTACTGAGAATGAGAAATTAAACTGAAGCAAGAAACTCTGAGCATGAGAACAAACATTTCAAAAGCACAATTTTTTTAAAAAGCTCCTGTACACACAGAAGCTGGTGTGTCATCTCTGCATACCTCCGAGGCATCAAACACAACAAATATGACATTGTTGCCTTCATTTTGTCAGTTTTATACAAGAGAATTGCCCAGTGTTAGGATTATGGATAACAAATTCATGCAAATCCAACTTAGAAGCTCTGCAGGAATGGGACAAGTGGTACTTAATTATTTTGGGGCTGTGTTCAAAGAGGAACAACACCAAGTATACTTACATTTTACCTGGAGCTGAAATCAGTTAACAGAGAAACAGACCTTGCGTTATAATTCATAATTCCCCAATGGATCATGACCAACACCTCACAGCTAGATGCAGAGTTATTATGGTATTACATTATGAGAATAGGACATAGCACACCATTTTGTCCTTCTTCAAAAACTTGATCAGACCGTATTTACAATAGAATCCCGACAGTGCAGAAAGAGGCCGGATCAAGCATGCACCGACAACAATCCCACCCAGGCCCTATGTTAAGGGGATTTAGGGTAACCTGATACTAAAATAAATCGGGGTAGACTAATTTAGAAATGAATATACTAAAGGTACTGTTTTGCATAGAAACACATATAACCATTGTTAGAGAATTTAAACATGTGTTTTTATATATTCTGTATTAAATTGTACACCTTGGCCAACGACAGACTACCCCGAGGCATAATGGGATAAAAACTGAGTAAGATGAACCACATTCTTTAAGAAAAATACAGCTACAGAGCACAGTTTTTATCAGTATAGGTTATAGAAAGTACCAGTTTCTCAGACATTAGAATGAATGGAATAATTCAATTTCTTCCAATAAGAGATTGCTCAGCAGACAGTGGGAAAATAACTGTTGAATTCTGGGACCTACGTAACTAAGGTTGCTAAAGAGACAATGGGAAAGGTACCTTTGAACTCTGCGGCCTACATAATTGGGGTTGCTAAGAGACAGTGGACGTGAGCTTTCAGATTCTATGGATCAATGAATTCTCATGCTGCCAGAGAGTAGATGTTATTGGCCAAGGTAAATAATTCCATAACGTGATTGGCTCATCCAGTTAGGGTGACAGAGTGGGCAGGCAAATGATTTCTGAAAAATGTATAATTGCAGTATGTCTTAATAATGTGGGGGTAATTTAAGCTGCCTCAAACTGCTCTCCCACATGTGCAGACCAGGCCTGGACAAAATAAAGTATGTCTTCAACCAGAATTTACTGACTCCGTGAGTTCTTCATATTTGCTGAGCTGTAATTAATAAAGAAAAATCTCCCGCATAAAGCCAGCCTAATATATAGGCCTCTGAAAAAACTCCTACACCCTATATATCCCCTTCACCTCACGTATTTATCCTGTTGATCTCCCTGACATTAAGGGACAATTGAGCATGGCTAATCAACCTAACCCACACATCTTTGGACTGTGGGAGGAAACCACCGCATCTGAAGGAAACCCACGCAGACACGGGGAGAACGTGCAAACTCCACACAGACAGTCACCCAAGCCGGGAATCGAATCCGGGTCCCTGGCGCTGAGAGGCAGCAGTGCTAACCACCGTGCCACCGTGCTGGCCACATTGTTTTCAGTTTCCATTTCCTCATACGGAACATGATAGCTGTAGAAAAGAAGACCCACAAGAACGATTTCCACCTTCATCAACATTACTTCCTTTGAAACTTAAGATGGTGCGTCTATTCTCTTTACAGGTGGATGGATATCAAAAATTGAAGTAGATAAATTGTTACAAGACTAAATTTTGTTCCTAATAATGGATAGAGCAAGACTAGGATTATTCAGGGGTGAAGCTAATTTAGATGTGAACCAACTCTTCTTTCCCAGAGGACAGTAGACCTTTAAAACAAAAATGGCTTGTGCAATGGTTGCTATTTCTCTATGTACATCATTCACAAGACAGACAGACAAGCTCCTGGTTAGGCTGGAGATTACCTTGTATAAAGAGTTAGCTGAAAATGTCAGGTAACATAAAACTGGTCAACATGCTCCCTCTGGTATAGTGTAACTGGTTATAAGCCTGAAAAAGATTAGGTAGGTACCATAGAGAGTTAAGGTAGGTAGGAAATGTAGAGACCATGTGAGACAGAAGGTTTAGAACATCTGCTGTGAAATGGGGAAAATCGGTTCACAATGTCAAAGTCAGTACTAAAATCTCTCAGTTCTGAGTTTATTCTGTGTCCTGGAGGCTAACACATGGATAAGATTAGGTCAAGAGGATTATGCAAGCCAATGCTAAGCAGGCAGGAGGTGTCTATTTAAGGCAACTTAAGCAGCATCAAGTCATGTGTGTAAAGTTCTATGGTTTGTTTGGAGACAGCACATCTAGCTTATGTCACCTGTACCCTGGAACATGTGTAAATATTCACAACCGCACAAATTGATCTTACCTTCCTCAGGTCACCTGCATTCCAGCCACAATAAAATAAGGTGGTACAACATTGCCACCTACTGGTGTACTAACACATTGCATGTAAAGGTCATGACAATCATCTCAAAATTGATAGGTTCACAGCAAAATCACGCAAAATTCCTTAGGAATAGTCTGTGAGGTGTATCAATATGGTCCAATTTAATTTGTTCTTTAATATTTCGCACTGACAATTTGCCTGGATTTTTAAAAAATTCATTCATGGGTCATGGGCGTCGCTGGCTGGCCGGCATTTATTGTCCATCCCTAGTTGCCCTTGGAGGGCAGTTGAGAGTCAGCCACATTGCTGTGGCTCTGGAGTCACATGTAGGCCAGACCAGGTAAGGACAGCAGATTTCCTTCCCTAAAGAACACTAGTGAACCAGATGGGTTTTTCCAACAATAGTTTCATGATCATCAGTAGATTCTTAATTCCAGATTTTAAAAAATTGAATTCAAATTCCACCATCTGCTGTGGTGGGATTCGAACTCAGATCCCCAGAACATTAGTTGCACTTCTGGATTAATAGTCTAGATTATTGGATTAATAATACCACTAAACTATCACCTCCCCTTTTAATGGATCAGTGGATCTTCTCCTGCCCATCATTTAATTTGCACGTAAACTTTATCAGTTGCAATTATCGCCATGTCACATATCACCTGGTTAAATTACAAGGAAGAACATTATCGATAAGAGACAATCTGTCAATGAAAGAAAACTAACTTCCCTGTTATGAATTGTAAATTTTTCAAAAAACTGCTATGCAGAGGACATTACCACCATGTTCAACAAACCAAATAGAGCAGTGGATCTTTTCCTATCCTTATCTTTATATAATAAAGATAAAATACCGTGGACAGCATTGATTAAGGAGAATATAAGAGATATATGGCGGATGCTGGAATCTGAAACAAAAACAGAAAATGCTGGAAAAACTCAGCAAGTCTGGCAGCATCTGTGGAGAGAGAAAATAGTTAAGGTTTTGAGTGCATATTATTCTTCTTCAGAACTGAAGAAACAGAAAAAAGTGTTGGATTATCTTCTGTATAAAAGCGGGTGGGACAGCTGGAACAGTGATTAGTGGGAGCTGGGAGAGATTGCCACGAATATGTGGCAACATTTGAGAACAAGTGACAGATGGCCCAATGGGGGAGCAGGGTGGAGTGTTTTTGTACAGATATACAACATGTTTGGGATTAAAATAAAAGGTTAAGATGTAGGGGAAAAGTTGTTGAACTCAATGTTGAGTCTTGAAGGCAGTAGAGTGCCTAATCGGAAGTTGAGGTGCTGCTGCTCCAGTTTGCGTTGGGCTTCACTGAAGCAGGCCAAGGATGGACATGTGGGCATGAGAGACTCATTATTATATGTTTGTACACCAAAGTGTTGAACATTTTATTGTACTAGCTAGGAAATTCCAAGTACTTGTGCAAGTTTCCAGTAGCTGAGCTTTTGAATTTTAACGCATCCAATGCCAGTACCAAGACCCTCAGTAAAATACAAATGATTATGGTTACAGCAGGGAATTTCACACGATTGTTGTACTGACAAAGGAAATGAGAAGCAATGTGACATTGAACCTTGTGCTGTATACCATTGATATCAGTAGGAAGTCTCACAACACCAGGTTAAAGTCCAACAGGTTTATTTGGTAGCACAAGCTTTCGGAGCGTTGCTCCTTCCTCAGGTGAGTGAAGAGTTGTGTTCACAAACAGGGCATACATACATAGACACGGACTCAATTTATAAGATAATAGTTGGAATGCGAGTCTTTACAGGTAGTTCTTTCGGCATCTTGTCTGCTTTCTTGCATCTTTGCTACCATTGATATCGTCAGGGACTATTCTCTGCATGCATATCATTTTTTTGTTTCAGAACTCACTACTTTTTAAATGGTTATTGCTATTTAGTAGAATCATTTGCAACCACATTAACAGTGGAGAAAAATCTTGCTTACTGTATTTGAAGGTAAATTTTCAAGAAGGAAAACCGGACAAAAAATACTAAATTAAGAAACGATTCTAAAGATAGAATCATGGAACGCTACTGTGCAGACAGAGGCTATTCAGCCCATCAAGTCTACACTGACCACAATCCCCATAACCCCACGCATTTACCCCGCTAATCCCCCTGACACTAAGTGGCAATTTGGAATGGCCAATCCACCTAACCCACACATCTTTGGACTGTGGGAGGAAACTGGAGCACCCAGAGAAAACCCACACAGACACGGGGAGAATGTGCAAATTCCACACAGACAATGACTCAAGCCAGGAATCAAACTCAGGTCCCTGGCACTGTAAGGCAGCAGTGCTAACCACTGTGCCACCGTGCCACCCCGCCTTTGTAGAACATAGAAAAAAACACATAAGCTATATGTCAGGAATGTCGAAACCTAGGAAGAAAAAAAATCAAGGACAAATTTGGAGTATTAAATGGAAAGAAAATAGATAGGGAAATTGAAAATTAAATTGAGAATAGAGCATATCTGATTATAATACTCTAAACATAATGACAATATTGCAAATCTATTTAAAGATTTTGTCCCACCTATACATAAAATCCACAGCATAGCTGCACAATTTTACCATTAAGAATTTACAGTTCAGAGTGGTTTTAATGTGAATTAAGATCCATCTCTGAACAAGTGCGTTTGTTTAAATTAGACCACACTCTCGTACAAATACAAATAATAATTTAAGAATTTTAACAAGCGTTTTCACAATGTTTTTCAGTGGATAAAGGTACAGTTCCAAAACCCACACTGCTACACAGTGCTGGGTATAATTCCTGCTCTGTGATAAGAAAAAAAAAATTATCAGCACTAGATAGCACTAGGGGCGGCACGGTAGCACAGTGGTTAGCACTGCTGCTTCACAGCTCCAGGGACCTGGGTTCGATTCCTGGCTTGGGTCACTGTCTGTGTGGAGTTTGCACATTCTCCTCGTGTCTGCGTGGGTTTCCTCCGGGTGCTCCGGTTTCCTCACACAGTCCAAATATGTGCGGGTTAGGTTGATTGGCCATGCTAAAATTGCCCCTTAGTGTCCTGGGATGCGTAGGTTAGAGGGATTAGCGGGTAAATATGTAGGGATATGGGAGTAGGGCCTGGGTGGGATTGTGGTCGGTGCAGACTTGATGGGCCGAATGGCCTGTTTCTGCACTGTAGGGTTTCTATGAACCTAGATTTGACTCATAGAATCCCTACTGTGCCGAAGGAGGCCATTTAAGCTGCACCGACTCTCTGATACGCATCTTACCCAGGCCCATCCACCCTCATAACCCCACGCATTTATCCCACTAATTCCCCTAACCTACACGAAGGGAAATTTACCATGGCCAATCCACTTAACCTACACATCCATGGACTGTGGGAGCAGCCACAGCACCTGGAGGAAACCCACGCAGACACAGGGAGAATGTGCAAACTCCACAAAGACAATCACCCAAGGCCAGAATTGAACCAGGGTCCCTGGCATTGCGAGGCAGCAGTGCCAACCACTGTGCCAATGTGCTACCCACCCTGAAGTGGGGTTGGAGAAATTGGGCAAGATTCTTATCTTAATTACCAGCCCTTAACTCCTGTCGGAGTAAGTGCACGGATGCAGTTATTGAGTAAATGCATCAGTAGGTTTAAGTGTGATGCCCTGAGTTTGTCAGCACTCAATTGGTCCATGTAAAATGAGTGGCCAACTGAATGAGATAACCATGATGACATACCCCAAGAAGGGTCAGCAAGTGGGACTTTACAGCCTTGCTTGTCCTGAAACCGTAAAATCCCACCCGAGGTCAACAGGCCTTTCCATGCTCTGCCCCCCAACCGCTCCAATTCCCGAGGCAGGAGAGGCGGCAACCTTCCGGCCAGTATCTTTGGAAAGGAATTGGGAAAGTTCAGAATGAAATAATTGAAATCAGAAATGTTAAAGTCAAATTTACAACCACCTTTGTATAATATAGAAAAAACACATAAGCTATATGTTGGGAATGTTGAGAGGAGGAAAAAAAAAGTCAAGGACAAAGCTGGAGTATTAAATGGAAGGAAAATATCAAATGTCTTAAAGGCAAATTTGCATCAGCTGACCTTGAGCGTGAAATGAAAAAAATCTGCCTGAAACTGCCTTTCATACATTCACAAAGATGTAACTTGTGCAGTGAAAGTATTAATTTGGCTTCCAACTAGCTGAACCACAAACTATTTAAAAACCGGAGCAGATTAAAATTTTGTTCTGCTAATTAGGACAGCGTTAATACAATCCAGGGATGTAGCAGATGAGGATAGCATTTCATTAATTTGTCTGACATTCGGTAGTCAGTAACTGTTGCATTTCATTTGAGAGAACAGCAATTATTCAAATGATTTTAACCAACATTGTCATCTCCATGTGTTGAGAGTTAGTCCTCCCCATGTATGTGCTGGACAGCCGACTCAGAGAAACCGCCTTGAATTCTGATATTTAAAGCAATATTTAATCCTGCATAATATAAAGTAAAATTTATTTATTAGTCACAAGTAAGACTTATATTAACACTGCAATGAAGTTACTGTGAAATTCCCCTAGTCGCCACAGTCCGTCGCCTGTTCGGGTCAATGCACCTAACCAGCACATCTTTCAGAATGTGGGAGGAAACCGGAGCACGCAGAGGAAACCCACGCAGACAATGGGCAAACTCCTCACAGACAATGACCCAAGCCAGGAATCAAACCCAGGTCCCTGGCACTGTGAATCAGCAGTACTAACCACTGTGCCACCGTGCCGTACCAATATGACTTCCTATATAGATATGTGAGGAGAAAATATATCAGTGAAGACAAATGTAGGTCCCTTATTGTCTGAAACAGGGGAATTTATAATGGGGAACAAAGAAATGGCTGACCAACTGAATACATACTTTGGTTCCACCTTCACAAAGGAGGACACAAATAAAGATACCAGAAATGTTGGGGAACACAGGGTTTAGTGAGTGGGAAGAATTGAAGGAGATCAATATTAGTGGGAAACTGATGGGATTGAAGGCTGATAAATTCCAAGGGCCTGATAATCTACATCCCAGAGTAGTTAAGGAAGTGGTCCTAGAAATAGTGGATGCATTGGTGGTCATCTTCCAAGATTCTATAGACTCTGGAACAGTTCCTACAGGTTGGAGGGTAGCTGATGTATCCCCACTATTTAAAAAGGGAGGTAGAGAAAAAACAGGTAATTATAGACCAGTCAGCCTGACGTTGATAGTGGGAAAATTCTAGAATCCATTATCAAAGATTTTATGGCAAAACACTTGGAAAACAGTGACAGGACTGGACAGAGTCAGCGTGGATGAGTGATGGAGTAGGTAGGGTAGAATAAGCATTTTGTTCTTGCAGTAAACCATCTCCATGGCCTTAGAAATGTAAAGGGTGTTTTGTGCATTTCTTTAGAATTTGAGTGTCGGCAGTTACAGGGAGAATTTTGTCAATTTCTATATTCATTTACAAGATGTAGGCTCTGCTGGCTAGGCCAGCATTTACTGCCCATCCATGGGTGCTCTTGGGCAGGTAATGGTGAGCTGCCTTCTTGAATCATGGCAGTCTCTGAGGTGTAGGTACACCCACAGTGCAGTTAGGGAGGGGATTTCAGGATTTTGACCCAGCAACAGTGAAGGAATGGCAATATATTTCCAAGTCAGGATGGTGAGTGAATTGGACGGAAACCTCAAATGGTTTTCCCAGGTATCTGCTGCTCTTTTCCTTCTCGTGGTCATGTGTTTCGAGGGTGCTGCCTAAGGAACCTTGGTGAGTTCCTGCAGTGCATCCTGTAGATGGTACACACTGCTGTCCCTGTTCATCAGTGGTGGAAGGATTGAATGTTTGTGGAAGGGGTAGCAATCAAGCAGACTGCTTTGTCTTGGATGGTGTCAAGCTTCTTCAAGGCAAGTGAAGAGTATTCCATCACACTCCCGACTTGTGCTTTGTTTATGGTGGGCAGGCTTTGGGGAGTCAGGAGATGAGCTAATCACTGCAGGATTCCTAGCCACTGACCTGCTGTGGTAGCCACAGTATTTATATGGCTAGTCCAGTACAGTTTCTGGTCAATGATAACCCCAGTACGTTCATAGTGGGGAATTCAATAATGAATGTCAAGGGACAATGGTTAGATTCTGTCTTGTTGGAGATGGTCATCGCCTGACATTTGTGTAGTGCAAATGTTAGAACAAAGAACAAAGAACAGTACAGCACAGGAAACAGGCCCTTCGGCCCTCCAAGCCTGTGCCGCTCCTTGGTCCAACTAGACCAATCGTTTGTATCCCTCCATTCCCAGGCTGCTCATGTGACTATCCAGGTAAGTCTTAAACGATGTCAGCGTGCCTGCCTCCACCACCCTACTTGGCAGCGCATTCCAGGCCCCCACCACCCTCTGTGTAAAAAACATCCCTCTAATATCTGAGTTATACTTCGCCCCTCTCACCTTGAGCCTGTGACCTCTCGTGAACGTCACTTCTGATCTGAGAAAAAGCTTCCCACCGTTCACCCTATCTATCCCCTTCATAATCTTGTACACCTCTATTAGATCTCCCCTCATTCTCCGTCTTTCCAGGGAGAACAACCCCAGTTTACCCAATCTCTCCTCATAGCTAAGCCCCTCCATACCAGGCAACATCCTGGTAAACCTTCTCTGCACTCTCTCTAACGCCTCCACGTCCTTCTGGTAGTGCGGTGACCAGAACTGGACGCAGTACTCCAAATGTGGCCTAACCAGCGTTCTATGCAGCTGCATCATCAGATTCCAGCTTTTATACTCTATACCCCATCCTATAAAGGCAAGCATACCATATGCCTTCTTCACCACCTTCTCCACCTGTGTTGCCACCTTCAAGGATTTGTGGACTTGCACACCTAGGTCCCTCTGTGTTTCTATACTTCTGATGACTCTACCATTTATTGTATAACTCCTCCCTACATTATTTCTTCCAAAATGCATCACTTCGCATTTATCCGGATTAAACTCCATCTGCCACCTCTCCGCCCAATTTTCCAGCCTATCTATATCCTGCTGTATTGCCCGACAATGCTCATCGCTATCCGCTTCGTTGAAGGTGATGGGGTTCCAGATGGCATCCAAATGTTAGAAAATCCTCTGGTATATGTCAGGGTAAAACATTGTCCATTTACAAAAATAAATTTATAAAATTACCAGATTTACATACATATGCTTATTTCTTCCTGTCTTCTGCATTTTTGAGAGTTGAATTATCCCCTCAATGACTGACACTATCGGCAGAGTTTTCCCATCCTGCCCACTATGGAAATTATAGCAGGTGAGACAGGACCATGCAAAGGTCCATTGACCTCGGGCGGGGGTTTCCGGTTTTGGGGTGAGCACGACCAGAAAATCCCACCCTGTTTCTCTCCCATCTTACCTTTTAAATTATTTTCCCAGTCCACTGGAACTAACTCTGTCTTTGTAATTGTTTTAACCTTCAGACACTAGTTTTAGATCCATATTTCTCACTCTCAAATTCAATTTGAAATGCCAGCATATTATGATCACCCTTGCCCAGATGATCACTTACAATTAGATTAATTTTATGTATTACAGCAGTATTACCCAGTTATCTGGTTGATTCCAAAATGTAGGTGGTATTTCTCCCCCAAAAAATAAAGTGTCCAACGGGCAGGAAAAAGGGGATACTTTCCCATCTGTTTTATGGACATACTTAGTTTTATGAATCTCTGGCACTCTGTGCTCCACAGAGTGCCTCAGGGGGATTCACACTGGTAGGAGGTGAGGCGGAGCCTTATCCGCTTGAGATGCCAACATCAGCACGCTGAGTGAGCCACTGCACATGCGCTGATCTGTCAGTGGGGAGATTGACACATGCGCACTGGCCCCTCCCCCACTGATTGCTGGCTTCCTCAACCCCCGCCTGACTGCCAACCTCCCCTCCCCCCACCCCCAGGCCAGCCCTGATCCCCAGCCCCCTATGGCCAGCCCCACCCACCCCACCATGTGCAGCCCTCCCTCCCTCTCCTACTGATCCCTAATGCAGAGTGTACAGCGGGTATCCCTCCCACCACCACCAATCATCCCTGCCCCTAGTAGGCCCCGCCCCTCTGGCCCCACCGCCTTGGCACTGCCCCGTGCCCAGTGGGCAGTGCCAGGGTGCCAGGCTGGCACTGCTAGGCCTTCACTGCCCAAGGGGCACCCCCTGCCCCTGACCCCCTGGGGAGCCTCAATGGCTTTGGTCCCACCAGCGGGGTGCTCATGCTTGATTCCCCCTTGATGGGGACAAGTTTTCATCCCCATTGGTGGGAACCTCTCCCGGCAGGGTCAGTGAGACACTAGCGAGCCTGGAGATTGCTGTCCCAGGATCCCTAATGATATTGAAATTGAGATTTCAATTTGGTAGTCAGCTTCACGCTGGCTTCCGGCGCAAAGCTGATTACGTCAAAAACAAGGGCCTGGGAGCCTCGCGGTCGGCCGGATGCCTGTCACGAGTCCCGCTCCAGGCTCCCCGCTGATGTCTCCCGGCCTGCTGCACTACTCAAGCAGCACCGGGGGCCAGGAGAATCACCCCCATATTGTTTCAGAGAAACTGTCCTAAATACATACCATGAACTCAGCCTCAAGACTACCTTTGCCAATTTGATTTGTCTAATCTCTATAAAGATTACAATTGCCCCTGATTATTTCAATTCCTTTTTGACAAACTACAATTATTTCTTGATGTTTACTCTGTCCCAAACAATAGCTACTGTTGCAGGCCTTGTGTTGGGAATTGGTTCCAGTCTTGCTCTTTAGTCAATCAAGTTTTACTTTCACCTATTATTTTTACACTCTTATTTGAGATAGAAACATGTAAGTGAGTCAATTGGATGTTCAAGATTTACTTTAAAGTTTGCTCATAAAGAAATCCTATTGTCTATTAACTTGATGTCTATACCAGATGCAGCTCAGTTGGTAGCATTCTTACCCCTGATTTACAAGGTTCCAGGTTCAAGGCTCACTCCAATGTTTAAGCTCAAAATTCAAGGCTACATTTTGAAAGCAATCCCTAGGGAGTGCTGCATGGTCGGAGATGATGGGTAAAATTCTCCCGTTTTGGAGCTAAGTACACAGGCCAGCAAGAAAATGAGATTCACCCACCTAAAAGATGCAGATAAGCTCACTTCAAGAAACCCCTTGTACAGCTCCCTTTTTAAAGGGCTCCACGAACTCCATGCTCAAAGACAGGTCTCCCCTTCCCCAAAAAATGAAGTGGTGGCCCCCCCACCGCCCCCCCACCCCTCCCTCCACCCCCCCCCCCCACCACCTCCTCCTCCAACTGACCAGGGGAGCATCACCAACCCCTCACAAAAGAGGGGCATCCTCCCCCCACCCACAAATAATGGGTAACACCCCCCCCCCCGGACACACGATGCAGGCCCGAACACCACCCACCGCCGCACCCCACATTTAGCCCCCCCTCTTTAAAACGATTGTGGCTTGCAAAAGAGGAAGTGAAACCACAGGTTGTCAATCAGGCTTAGACTCTGTCAACATCGCGGTCAGGATTAATGGTGGATTTGAGGTGCAGTCAGCTGCGAAGGGAAATAAAAATAAACATAGGTGGCTGGAGAATGATGGAAATCTATCGAGCTGACAGCTGAATCTTTTACAAGGCACTGCACACTCAATTTGTTACAGATCAAGGGAGGAGGGGCTGAATGAGGGGGGTCGGGTCAGGTCACTCTTATGCCTGCGTGGTGTATTTGGGGGGAGTGACCCGTGATTTGAGGGATGGGCAGGAAGATACCCCTCTTTTCGGAGGGGTTGATGATGCTCCTTTGGACAATTGAGGTCCAGCACGCCATGTCCCCACTTTTGGGTAGCACATGTAAAGCCCACCCAGTACCATTCCCACTGACAGTGCCATGGGTGGGCTCTATGGGGAGTACCATTTGGGGGCGCAACTATTTGTAGTGGTGGGGGATACACTGAGGCGGAGATGTGATGCCAGCAATGATCGTGGAGGTGGGGGTGAATGGGAATACCTGTGATGATTGTGGGTGGGGCGGTAACAAGCTTTGTGCTTTGATTGGGTTATCCTTTAAAGATGGCGGCCCGATCTGAGTGCAGCTGGTCTTGCCAACTCTAAGAGTTCCCGCCTTGCCAGAGCGACAGCATAAAACATGCCCATTAATTTATTTTAGACTAGGAGGCTCCAAATCTGGAGAAAAAGCTGGAGAGCTTGATGCCAGTTTTCTCACCTGAACTGACACCTTGCCACTTTCCAGTAAGATCAGCCCTGTTACCTGGTTATTATCATGTTGCTGTTTGTGGGAGCTGGCTGTGCACAAAATGGCTGCTGCATTTCCTACATTACACCAGTAACTACGTCATTGGTTGCTCAATGCTTTGAGATGTCGGGTGGTTGAGAAAAACGCTGAATAAATGCAACTTTTTTTTGGATGTTGCTTAAACTAAATTAAAATCATGCAGAAAATACAGATGGTGATCTGTTGAAATTGCCCAATTCAAATTACTGGATAATTCAAATTTTTTCAAAGAGAGCTTCAAATTTATAGCAGTTATTAGATTGGTTACCATAGTGTGGGAGTTATATTGTGGATTTATGATCCAGCATCACAGACTAACTAATAAACGTAGGGTTTTGCGACGTTGTTGAGGTGGGCGAGGATTAAATCCAATTTAACTATTCGATTAAGAGAAACAGCGAATCCCCTTTGGGACCAAGTGTGCTGACCTGATGTTCCAGTAATAAGAAACTCAAGAACCTTGATAGCATCCAGCACAAAGCAGCTGCTCGATTGGCATCCCTCCCCACACATTCACCCTCTCCACCACCAACGCACAGTGGTAACAGTGTGTACCATCTACTCGGTGCACTGCAGAAACTCACCTGGTTCCTTAAGCAACACCTTCCAATCCAGTGACCTCTACCACCTAGAAGGACAAGGGCAGCAGACACATGGGAACATCACAACCTGGAAGTTCCCCTCCAAGCCATTCAGCATCCTGACTTGGAAATAGATCGCTGTTCCTTCACTGTCACTGGGTCAAAATCCTGGAACTCTCTCCCTACAGCACTCTGCATGTACCAGAGAGACTGCAACGGTTCAAGAAGGCAGTTCACCATCACCTTCTCAAGTGCAATTGGTGATGTGCAATAAATGCTGACCTAGCCAGCAATGTCACGTTCCGAAAATGAATGAAAGATATAACTCTGGACTGGAACATCAATCACTTCCAGATCAACGTCAGGTGAAAGGGCTTGCAGAGTTGGGAGGACAGTACCAAACCGGTGTGGTTTGTGCATAGAACATAGAATATTGACCAGTACAGCACAGGAACAGGCCCTTTGGCCCTTGATGTTGTGCTGAACATGATGCTGGATGGAGTGACAACAGTAAAGTGGAAGATTGCTTTCCGACTGATAGTTCAACAAGTCCGTGACTGACCATCTCGACTGCGACATTTGGACTGTCAGGGTGAAGGGGCATCCATTGGTAAGACAATTAACCGATTCAAATATCGGGAAGCCAGGTGGTGGCCTCTTAGTTATCCTTCTCACTTGGTTACCACAGTGACGTATCCAATCACTTCTATCAATTTACAGCACTGTTTGAATAAAAATCAAATCATCCAGTAATTTGAATTGGGCAATTTCAATAGATCAACATGGAGGTGTTAGAACATAGAACAGTACAGCACAGAACAGGCCCTTCGGCCCACGATGTTGTGCCGAGCTTTATCTGAAACCAAGATCAAGCTATCCCACTCCCTATCATCCTGGTGTGCTCCATGTGCCTATCCAATAACCGCTTAAATGTTTCTAAAGTGTCTGACTCCACTATCACTGCAGGCAGTCCATTCCACACCCCAACCACTCTCTGCGTAAAGAACCTACCTCTGATATCCGTCCTGTATCTCCCACCACGAACCCTATAGTTATGCCCCCTTGTAATAGCTCCATCCACCCGAGGATGGAGCTATTACAAGTGTTGTTGGAAAATTTTAATTAAATTTCAGCAACATCAAAAAAGTTGCATTTTTGTCAACCACCTAACATCTCAAAGCTTTGACCAGCCAATGAAGTAGTTTTGAAATATAGTTACTGCTGTAATGTAAGAAATGTAGCAGCCTGTTTGTATTTCCAACCAGTACACTCCCAAGATACCAACTTTAAATCAAAAATCAATGACTCATGCGGATAGCAGCCTTGTGGTTTCAACAGGTCTATTGCGAGAGAGTTTGGGCACCATGACCTGGTTTCCTGATATTTGAAGGGGTTACTTGTGTTCTTGTTGGATGCCCCTTCGCCCTGACCACTCCAAATGACGCAGCCGAGATGGTCTGTCTTGGCCCTGCAGAATTATCAGTCAGAAAGCAATCTTCCACTTTACTATTGTCACTCAAAGCTGCAGTCAGACTGGTTTGCTACTCACCTCCCCACTCCAACACCACCCCCTCCCCAACCCCAATCTCTACCCCCCTGCCTCTTCAAGGTCCTTTCACCTGACATTGATCTGGAGGTGGTCCGCTGCTCCAACCCAACATCAGGTCAACGTATTTGGTCCCTTGGAGGATCCATCGTTTCTCCCTCTTCCATTGCTCAGTTGAGGCCCAGTTTGGTTAAGTAGCAGACCACAGCACTTTCCAATGAACTACTCCTGGGGGAAGCTGAACTCCAAACCCCAGAGCAAAATTCACCTGACTGTGACCATCCAACTCAGTAGAAATGCTCGGTGGGAAAACATTAATTAAGGTAATTCCAGGCCTTCAGCCACAAAATCATAGAATCTCCACAGTGCAGAAGGAGACCATTCAGCCCATTTAGTCTATACCAACCACAACCCCCCCAAGCCCTATTCCCACAACCCCAAGCATTTACCCTGCTAATCCCCCGACACTCGGGTCAATTTAGCATGACCAATCAACCTAATCCACAAATCTTTGGACTGTGGGAGGAAACTGGAGAACCTGGTGGAAACCCACACAGGCATGGGGAGAAAATGCAAACTCCACACCGACAGTGACCCAAGGCCAAAATTGAACCTGGGACCCTGGTGCTTTGAGGCAGCAGTGCTAACCACTATACCACTGTGCCACCGTATTCATTTCCATGACAGCACTCAGTTAGTCATTTCCCACTTCAGACTTTGAGGAGAATTACTTTGGCTCGGAGTGAACAGGGGTCATGAAAATACAAGGACCCTCCCAGTATGATTATTTTAGTTCCTTTCTGACAAGCCATCATTATTTCTTGATATATATTCTGTCCTACAGAGTAGTTACTATTTGGGGTGCTTATGCTGGAGTTGGTTCCAGTACTGCTCTTTGATCAATCAAGTTTTACTTTCTCCCTTTAGTTTTGCACTTTTATTTGAGACAGAAACATTTAAATGGGTGAACTGGATGTCTAAGAGCTATTTTAAGGTTCGCTGCCAAAGAAATTCCACACAATCTATTAATTGATATATGTGTCAGCTGTGGCTCAGTATGTCGCACTCTTGTCTTTGAATCACAAAGTTCCATGTTCAATTCCCACCCTAGAGTTTGAGCTCAAAGTTCAAGCCTAACTCTTGAATGCAGTACCAAGGGAGTGTGCACACTCTCCGAGGTGAAGTCTTTCAGATGAGATGATAAACCAAGATCCCATCTGACTACTAGAGTGGATGCAAATCCTGGTCAATTTTTATCTCTCCATCAACATCACAAAAACAGGTTATCTGATTATTATCGCATTGCTGTTTGTGGGATCTTGCTGTGCACAAAATGGCTGCTGCATTTTCTACCTAACAACAGTAACTACCTTTCAAAAGTACTTCATTGGCTGTTGAGACATCGAGTGGTTGAGAGAAACTTTAGATGAATTAAACATTTTATTGATGCTGCTTAAATTAAATTAAAGACATAAAGTCATTAAAGTAAAAGCAGAAATACAGTATGTTGATCTATTGAAATTGCTCGATTCAAATTATTGGATAATTTGATTTTTTTTTCAAAAATAATTTTAAATTTATAGAAGTAATTTGTAAGATACTGTCGTGAGGGAATTATATTACTGGATTTATAATCCAGAGCCCTGCACTAACCACCTACAGTTTCTGAACATGCTGGAGAGTGAGGGGGGGGAGACTTTTAAAGGATTCTCCAAATTGAACTTAATTCTCCGGCTAAGAGAAATGCCAAATCCACTGTCGGAACAAGTGTGCTGACCTGATAATCCTGATAACTTTGGGTCTCCTCCAGATCAATGTCAGGTGAAAGGGCTTTGCAGAGCTACGAGGACAGTAGCCAACCGGTGTGGTTGCAACTTCACCGGATACAGTGAGAGCAGTAAAGTGGAGGATTGCTTTCTGACTGATGATTCTGTGGGCCCATGACCTGGCCATCTCAGATGCATCATTTGACTGGTCAGGGTAAAAGGCCTTAAATATTGGGAAGCCAGGTGGTGGTTCCTTAGTTATCCACTTAATTGAGTTACTACAGTCACTTGGAGTGTGGCTCCCGAACTTGGGATCCCCATCTGGACTTAACATTCCCGAGCTCGGCTTTCGGTTCCCGAGCACTGCGAAAAAATCCTGTCCCTGGTCTCTGAAAACTATTTTCCAATTCTGGTGAACCATTTCCCTCCTTGACTGATTTCTGCATGTCTGGTTTGTCGTTTTTGGCATACCATTTTGGATTTGGTCTCTGTTGGTACTTCTTACACTTTCAGTTAAAGATTTCTCACCATTTATTAATTTTTAGTGCTTTTAGTTCCCTGTTCCTGTTTTTCAGTTTACCGCTCTCCCGTCCGAATGCATTTATTTTGACAAATCGGTTAATCATCTTCCACTTTATAGTCAATTTTGTTGGAAATAGATTCACATCGTGGCAGAATTGTTGCTCAGCAATGGCAACAAGTTTCACAATCGATAAAACAAAACTGCTTATTTTTTAACATTTAACTGTACAACATATGACAACTGTATGACATTCTATAATGTTATAAAGGAGAAGTACTTGCATTGAGTTATGGGAGTCTGTATAATTTTATAACATGGGATGAGGACCTTAGAAGAAAGAATGTCCATCTAGACGGTGGGCCAAGCCAGCTCAAGTGTTTGAGTTTAAAAGTATAGAAGAAGGAAGTTTGACTGACCATGCCTGTGCCATCTCTCTGGAAGTGCAATCCAATCCGTCCTACCTTGCTGTTTATTCGCCATAGTCCCGGTTCTTTTACAAAGAAATTCCCAGTGCTGTTTTGAAAGTTACCATCAAACCTTCTTCCATTACCCTTTCAAGCAGTTCATTCCAGATCGTAACGACTCGCTGTGTGTAAAAAAAATAACCTCAAATTCGTATCTAAGATAAAAGCAAATTATTGCAGATGGTGGAATCTGAAACAAAATGGAAGGGTCATCCAGACTGGCTCTATTCTCTCTCCACAGATGCTGTCAGACCTGCTGAGATTTTCCAACACTTTCTGTTTTTGCCTCAAAGTTGTATCCTCTGGTTATATCCACCCTTCCAATGAAAACTGTTTCTCTCCATCGACTGTGTCAAGACACTTCATCATTTTGAACATTGGAATATTTTAAATCTGTAAATAAAATGTTGGTATCAGGAGTGACCAAAATTGCTTCACTGTTGTTTTTCAGTTTAGGCAAGGAGATTTGCTATCCCCAATCAATCAGTCTGATATGTGACTCCAGACCATGTCAGCATTGTTGATTTTTAACTGCCCTCTGTTGTGGCATTCTGCTGTCTGAAATAACTACAAGCAGCACCTCCTCAAGGTGACTAAAAATGTGTCAGAAAGGTTGGACTTGCCAGTGACACCCATAACCCCGGAATTAATTTTTAAAAAGCTGTTAGAATACAACTTTTGAAAACAGCCTCTCCATAAGGGGAGGTGATGACCCAGTGATACTATCGCTGGACTATTGGGCAGAATTCTCCCATCCCGCCCACCACTGGACTTTTAGCGGGCGGGTTGCAGACAATATGAAACCCCATTGACAGTTGGGCAGGAATTTCTGGCTTTTAGACCAGTGGAGCTGGAGAATTCCACCCATTAATCCAAAAACTCAGCTTATGTTCTGGGGACCCGGGTTCAAATCCCGTCACTGCAGATGGTGGAATTTGAATTCAATAAAAATATCTGGAATTAAGAATCTACTGATGACCTTGAAACCATTGTCGATTGTTGGAAAAACCCTTCTGGTTCACTAATGTCCTTTAGGGAAGGAAATCTGTCGCCCTTATCTGTCTGGCCTACACGAGTCTAGAACCACAGCAATGTGGCTGACTCTCAACTGCCCTCTGAAATGGCCAAGCGAGCCACTCAGTTCAAGGACAACTCGGGATGGGCAATAAATGTTGGCCAGCCAGCGATGCACATGTCCCACAAATGAATAAAAAAAGGGAGCATTTGAAGCAAGAGTACCTGTTTATTTATGAATACCATTCTAAACTGACACTTTATTTTTCAATGGTTTTAGTTTCTTTCAGATAAGGTAGATATTTCCTAATGTAAAGGCATGAACCAACTTGGACAATTCTTGGTGTTATTGTGACATTAGTGTACCGTTAAAATTTTTTGTTAAATCATGTTCTCTGCAGCTCACAGCCTTAGTTGATGTTATTGTTGCTGGGCTGTCTACGAAAGTCCTTTTATTGCTGCTTAACTGGGGTTTGTTTCCTTTTACTTGAACGTTTATGAATCTGCATTGTTAGGAGGAAGGTCATGGGTTCTGGTCAGATTTTTTTTCCCTTCCTAGGGAATTCAAGGTTTTATACTTTGTTTTTGGCTAGCAAAAGTGTTTAGTTTAGAAGGAAGTGGACATCAGACTGAAAGCAATGTCTCACTCTCTCTCCCTGGGTTTTGGAAGTTCTGCTGATTCGCTGAAAGCAAGGCTTCTTGCCTTCCTGCAGTAGAAAATCTGTTGTTGGTGGCTTGACCAGAGAGTCTCCCTGGTCTAAGAAGCTGTTCCAACTTCAAATCAAGAGAACCTGCAGAATGCATCCAAAGGACTCAAATTCAGTATCGCGTGAGCATTAGTCTTTGCTGTGTTGAACCTGTTTAAAGGGTTTTGTCTAAAGGAAGCTTGGTTTTGATTGGAACACATTAGATATATTTGCTATGGGTTATTGGAATTGATAAAAGTTATTGCTAATTTTCTTTCCATACATGTTAACTATATTCTTAAATGCACTTTGATAAAAGCTCCCTCGTGGGTTATTTGAATCATACCCGAGGTGAACCATATCATACTTATCCTAGCCAAATTCAAGATTCAAAACTTATGATCCGGGTGGGCTCCATAAAACACTTTGGAGTTTCTGACCTGAACCATAACATTATACTCACAGAACTGCCAGGTTTATTATAGTGAGCAGGATTGGAGCAATTGTCCTTCAGTTAAATTAGCTGACATTTATATTTTGGAATACAGCAGACACTAAAATGCCAGTTGCATGGTATACCTGCTGCTTGGGTTATAACGAAGTCATGCACCATGAACTTTTTGCCTTCATATATCCTAGCACTTTCTACATCAGCATGTTTGTGTTCTTGTAAAGAACGCATCTGCAGCATCTCTCAATGTAGCAGTGAAGTGTCAGCCCATATTATGTGCTTGGATCCTGGAGTGAGGGTGAAGCCACAACCTTGTAACACAGAGACAAGGACTGCCAGCTGTACCATGCTGAAAAAGGAAGTAGGAGCCCAAATCAAATTAGCAAGTACA
The DNA here is from genome assembly GCF_964213995.1 of Mustelus asterias. Lineage (NCBI taxonomy): Eukaryota > Metazoa > Chordata > Chondrichthyes > Carcharhiniformes > Triakidae > Mustelus > Mustelus asterias. The sequence goes on along the minus strand of NC_135812.1, from coordinate 78,678,657 downwards.
AAGCAATATAGAAAGAGAGACAAAAATTATTTGAAACCTACTGTGATTAAGAATGATCAAAATGTATCAGGAACCAAAGCATGAACTCCGCAGATGCTGTTATGTGTAAAGACTTGAGATAGAAGGAAGATTCCATGATTTATAGAATCATACAGTGCAGAAGAGGCCCTTCAGCCCATTGAGTGTGCAACAAAGATATTACAACACATAAGCCACGACTTTCTCTCTGTCGCATAAGAAAAAGTGTCATCACTGAGTCACGACCGGTCCCTTTCATTTTTAAGTTGACGTCTTAATACATGAATCAGGAGATAATCTTTTAGCCCAGGCTCATAGAATCCCTGCAGTGCAGAAGCAGGCCTTTTGACTCGTCGAGTCTGCACCGACTCTCAGATGGAGCGTCCCACCCAGGCCTTCTCCACGTAACTCCATGTATTTATCCTGCTAGTCCTCCTAACCTACACATCTTGGGACACTAAAGGGCGATTCAACAAGGCTAATCAACCTACCCTGCACATCTTTGGACTATGGGAGGAAACCGGAGCACCCAGCAGCGTTTACCCGATATGTGATGCATTGCAGTGATTTGTGAGGCCTTTATTGGCAGCACCTTCCAAATCCGCAACCTCTACCACCTAGAAGGCCAGGGGCAGCAGACACATGGGAACACCACCACCATCGGCAAGTTCCCCTCCAAGCCACACACCATTCTGACTTTCATTCGCCTCTGTAATGATGGCCACGAAGGGCATGAGGGGGTCGTCAACAGACCTCCCCAAGAGTTTGGTGGAGTACGAACCCCTTTATTGAGCAAGGGGAGGCTGGCCCAATGGGAGGTGAGCAGTACGGGGTTAAAATCCATTGCTTCAACCTGGACCAGGATTCTCTAGGCTCCCACATATTGATTTGCATGCTGTAAGCATGTTATCTTGTGTTATCATTAAAAGGTTTTTGGTGATGGAACATTGGCCTTGACAGAATTATTACACCGTCACTGGATCAAAACCCTGCAACTCCCTCCCTAACAGCACTGTGGATTTCTTACACCACATGGACTACAGTGGTTCAAGAAAATGGTTCACAGCCACCTCTCATTGGCAATTAAAGATGGACAAACAAGTGCTTATCTCGCCATCCTGTGGAAGAATGAATTTTTTCAAACCTGTGAACTATTTCATGATGTCCAAGGGCCAGCACTGTGGCACGGTGGTTAGTGCTGCTGCCCCACAGCGTGAGGGACCAGGTTCAATTCCAGCCTCGGGTCACTGTCTGTGTGGAGTTTGCACATTCTCCCTGTGTCTGCGTGGGTTTCCTCCGGGTGCTCCAGTTTCCTCCCACAGTCCAAAGATGTGCGGGTTAGGTTGACTGGCCATGCTAAATAGGCACTCAGTGTCAAGGTAAATATGTGGGGTTACGGGGAATGGGCCTCAGTGGGATTATTGTTGGTGCAGGCTCGATGGGCCAAATGGCCTCTTTCTGCACTGTAGGGATTCTATGATTGCATGGTTCTCTTCTATGATAAAGCTGTGATATGAAGTCAACTTGCTGTGGTTTCATGTACAATATTATGATACAGAAAATTAAGTATATTTCAGTAAAATGCCACAGCTACCATCATGGATGCTGAACTATGGCCGGTATATTTCAAGATTGGTATTTATAATTGGATTGATTGTTGTACCAAGAGAACCTGTGATTGGTAGATTGTGTGATCGAGTGGTTTCCCATCCACCATCTGTTAGCTAAGATTCAAGTACATCATCAGAAGTGAAAGAATCTAGTAAAGATCACCAGAATTTCACTGAATAAGGTAACACATTTTCCCTGGTACCTTGCCATGTTATTATCTGTATTATTGAACTCCGCTGACTATATTAATAACAATCTAAAATAATGTCTGTTTAGCATAGATCAATTGGTGTCCTGACAAAATTCCTCAGAAAACATCAACACACAATCAAAAACCGAACTATCTTTCATCATCCACATCAATCAGACTGAACACATCTGCAACATTCATGCAGGCAATCCGACAAATATTAACCAGACACGTGCCAAACAGGACAATATTGTTCAGTCAGGCTTACAGCAGCTTTGAGGGTTGCCACTTATAGTGATAGAGATGTGTTACAATAACTTCTCTGTTTCAGAGGACTGCGATCTGTGTCATGCTCTTTTCTAATCGTTTCACAATTTCTTAGTGTCTAACACTGGTGATTCGCTCAGTCATTGGGGTGTTCATGTCTACTGACCTTGCCACCTGTCTGGTACCTTGCCAAGTGGCATTCATGTGTACATCAGAGCTTTAGACAGCAAGTGTCAGCAGTCAATTTACTAATCATAGAATCCCTACATTCGATGGGTCGAATGAGAAGATCATTCAACCCATCAAGTATGCACCGACTCTCTGACAGAGCATCCCACCCAACCCCTATTCCCATAACTCCAACTATTTACCCCGCTAATCTTCCTAACCTACACATCTTGAGACACTAACAGGCAGTTTAGTATGGTCAATCCACCTAATCTGAACATCTTTGGACTGTAGGAGGAAACTGGAGCATTTGGAGGAAACCCATGCAGACACGGGGAGAACATGCAAGCTCCACACAGACAGTGACCCAAGGCCAAAATTGAACCTGAATCCTTGGCACTGCGAGGCAGCAGTGCTAACCACTGTGCTACCTGACATGGATAATGGAGGAAACTAGTTTTCATTTGGCATCTATTTTGTAGTGATTCTGTGCTATTAATATTTTATGTTTCTGTAGAGTGTTTTAAAGATCAAATTTTTTTTAAAGGGAGTCAGTGTGTCTGGAAAATATGCAGCTCAGATGCTGGGAGAGCAGGATAATTACTCATTTTAGCCATGTAATGTTTACTAAGAAAAGGCTAATGGACTGTTTTTATAAATGGAAATTTCCCCTGGCTGTTTTTACTTAAAGGAATGGAAAGTTTCATTTAGGAATACAGGGTCATATGCTGAGATAGCTAATGGGAGGAGCTAGATTTGTAACAGAGAAACAGCTTTCTGTTTCAGTTTAGACTTCAGTTGCAGACTGGAGCTGCTTTAAAGACAGAAATTTCTCTCTCTCTTCCACTTTCTGCAAAGTCTCTCTGACAGCGTTATCAAGGCTTTCTTCACTAATTTATAGCAAGAATGCCTGGATTTGCTCACTATATTTAAAGTGGCATGTACATCTATAGGAAGAAAGTTGCTTATCTGGAATTGAAATAATGATCAGTTAGAAATTAGAGTTGTTTCTTTTCAAGTTTAAAGATTGTTCAACAGTTAAGAGTTAAACTGTTTCATTTTGTTGGAGTTATATTTAATCTGTGTTATGAATAAATCTTGTTTTGAAAAACGATCTCTACTCCTGGAGCGAAGCATTCTTTCCTCACGAATGCCAAAATAGAAAGATTGTTGGGGTCTAGACTGGCTCCATAATATACCTTGGCATTCTGGTCTGGGACCCCAATAATCTGCACACATGCATTTCCCACACAGAGGTTATTGGATAGCAATCAATCCCACTTGCTTCATTTCTTCTTTATTCCAAGATCTCGGACCCCCAACAGGTGTCCCAGATCAGATTACAAATTAGGCATGTTTACTAATACATGTACACATTCCTGTTATATCACTGGCTCGAAAACATGAGTCTGCCTTCTTGTGCCTATGTTGAAGAACTCTGCGAACGATTCACCTTTTGGGCAAACATGTTTAAAGTATGAGAAATGGTTCTTGACCCCGTTGAGCTTAGCCCTTCAATAAGAACAGATGTAATAGCTTTATTGTGACTTCTCAGAGTGTTGTGCCGACCAGTAACAATGAATAATCAGCTTAGAAATTTGAAAAAGACAAGACTGAAACATTTCTCAGTCTTTGAAGATAATTTTCTGAAGTTCCTTGCATATTTGATCCTGGCTAGTTTCATTTCACAGGCACCAGCAGATGATGATTTAAATCCACTGATATTTGGAATGAGTGCAGTACTCTTCATGGATGAGAGGGGTGTGGAGGGATATGGTCCAAGTGCAGGTCAGTGGGACTAGGCATAAAATGGTTCGGCACAGACAAGAAGGGCCAAAAGGCCTGTTTCTGAGCTGTAATTTTCTATGGTTCTATGGTTCTTTTGCTGTGTCATTCTGCTGATACTGAAAGATCTGTTATGCACTTGGAGCATGCACATCTTAACTTTCATAAGTTTATAAAGTTTATTTATTTATTAGTCACTGGTAGGCTTACATTAACACTGCAATGAAGTTATTGTGAAAACCCCCTAGTCGCCACATTCTGGCACCTGTTCGGGTACACTGAGGGAGAATTTAGCATGACCAATGCACCTAACCAGCATGTCTTTCAGATTGTGGGAGGAAACCGGAGCACCCGGAGGAAACCCACACAGACACTGGGAGAACGTGCAAACTCCGCACAGACAGTGACCCAAGCTGGGAACCAAACCCGGGTCCTTGACGCTGTGAATCTGCAGTGCTAACCACTGTGCCACCGTGTTGCGCAGTTGCAGTACAACTTTCTTGATCTCTGCTGAATATTATGGGGTTGGACTGAAGAAGTGGAGGCAGTGTCCTTGGTCAAATTATCTTCACCGACTTCAGGGACTTTCCTTCCATAACAAGGTCAGCAGTGGAGCTATTCACAGATGATTAAATAGTGGTTAGCACCGCTCACAATTTCTCAGATATTGATTAAGTGACAAGTAACATTTGCAACACACAATTGCTAGGCAATGGCCATCTCCGCCAAGACAGCATCTAAACATATCCCTGCAGCACAACATTGCCATCTATGAGACCCGATCAACATTTTGGGGTCACTAGAAAAATCAACTGGAATAGGCCCGTAAATGCCATAGCTACTAAAGCAAATCGGAGTTAGGATATTTTGTGGCACCCTTCCCCAACTCCTTAAAGCCACCCCACAACCTACAAGGAACAAGTTAGGAGCATGGTACAATATTTCCTTTTGCCTGCACCGGTGTAATTACAACACTCAAGAAGATTGGCACTATCCAGGATAAAGCAGCTCATTTCATTAGTAGCCACAAAATCTCAGAATTTTTACAGCACAAGAAGACCATTCGGCCCATCATATCTGCACTGGCTCTCTGAATGCGCAATTCGTTTAGTACCATTCTCCACCATCTTCTCCTCATAACCCTTCACATTGTGCCTTTCCAAATAACAGTCTTGTTCCCTTCTGAATGCTTCGATTGAACTTGCCGCCACCACACTCTCAGACAGTGCATGCTAGACCTTAACCACATGCTGCATGAAAAAGTTTCTTTCTCATATTGCTTTTGCCTCTTCTGCCAATTACTTTGCATCTTGCCCTCTTGTTCTCAATCATTTCATGAGTGGGGACAGTTTCTCCCTCTCGACTCAGCCTACGCCCCTCATGATCTTGTATGCCACTATCAAGGACTTAGCACTGACTGTACTCCCCTGATGAATCATCATTCTTATCAGTATTAGAACTGAATGCTGGTTGGAGAGTGGGATGCACTCAGGGGACTCCAGCACTGTATGTCTGTTCCTTTTTGACGACCTGGTGGTCACCTATTTCCTCTCTCCCTGCATATTCTGTGGGGTGTCTATATCTATAAGCATGCTCTCCATAAATCTCACAACCTCATGGAAGTGCCACAGTGATGCAAGCTGCCTTTCAAGTTCTGAAACCTGGAGCTCAAGCTGCTGCATCTGACAATACCACCTGCACGAACGGTTATCCAGGATATGGGAGGTATGCTGGAGTTCCCACATAGCACAGGATGTGCAATCTAGAGGTCAGAGCAGCCAAGGCATTTTTTGATTTATTAGTTAACCTTGCTACTGCTAATACACCTTTTCCAATACGAATAAACCTTACCAGTACAAATAAACTTTACTACTGTTAAGAAACCTTACTAATAAATTATATTGATAATTAATGCACCTTCTTAATATTAGTAAACCTTACTTAAAAAGAAAATCTACAACTCACCAGCTACATACATGTCACTTATTACACTTAATATTTTCAATAATTTTTAACCTACTCGTTCTTTAGACTCAACGCCACAGCACAATACTTACCAGTCAATCAAGCTACGACTTCTTCATATCACACATTTATTTCTTTTCTGAATATGGTTCTGAACCCACACACTTTGTACTAACTAATCCCCACTCAGCCCCTCTGAACCCACACACTGTGTAATAACTAATCCCCACTCAGCCCCTCTGAACACAGACACTGCGTAATAACTAACCCCCACTCAGCCCCTCTGAACCCACACACTGCGTAATAACTAACCCCCACTCAACCCTTCTGAACCCACACACTGCGTAATAACTAATCCCCACTCAGCCCCTCTGAACCCACACACTGCGTAATAACTAACCCCCACTCAACCCTTCTGAACCCACACACTGCGTAATATCTAATCCCCACTCAGCCCCTCTGAACCCACACACTACGTAATAACTAACCCCCACTCAGCCCTTCTGAACCCACACACTGCGGAATAACTAACCCCCACTCAACCCTTCTGAACCCACACACTGCGTAATAACTAATCCCCACTCAGCCCCTCTGAACCCACACACTGCGTAATAACTAACCCCCACTCAACCCTTCTGAACCCACACACTGCGTAATAACTAATCCCCACTCAGCCCCTCTGAACCCACACACTGCGTAATAACTAACCCCCACTCAACCCTTCTGAACCCACACACTGCGTAATATCTAATCCCCACTCAGCCCCTCTGAACCCACACACTGCGTAATAACTAACCCCCACTCAGCCCTTCTGAACCCACACACTGCGGAATAACTAACCCCCACTCAACCCTTCTGAACCCACACACTGCGTAATAACTAACCCCCACTCAACCCTTCTGAACCCACACACTGCGTAATAACTAACCCCCACTCAGCCCCTCTGAACCCAAACACTGTGTAATAACCCCCACTCAACCCTTCTGAACCCAAACACTGTGTAATAACTAACCCCCACTCAGCCCCTCTGAACCCAAACACTGTGTAATAACCCCCATTCAGCCCCTCTGAACCCAAACACTGTGTAATAACTAACCCCCAACTTTTCCAACACTGTATCCACCTGCACTGGACCAGGTCATGCCCACTAACCTGAGCTGCTATCTCTGCTCAGACCTTCTTGGTGAGGTGGGGTGGTCTCCTCCTTCCATCGCTCGGCATGAGGAAGCCTCTCCTGGCTGGCACCCTCCACAAGAGTGCACAGATACTCTTCGGTGAAACAGGGGTCTTGCTACCCATCCTCCTACCTGGTGTGCCTTCCTGCCACCACCGGTAGCTCTCTCCGGCTCCTCTATTTTCTTCAGCAGTTTCTGGTAGCTGCCTTTAAACTTTGTGCCAGGCCATCACTTGACCGAGCACCCACCCCCGCTGGCCCCACTGATCCAATGGGGATGTGATTCACTCTGGCCGGCACTTACATGACCAGCCAGAGACACGGTGGCACAGTGGTTAGCACTGCTGCCCCACAGTGCCAGGGACCCGGGTTCGATTCCAGCCTTGGCTCACTGCCTGTGTGGAGTTTGCACATTCTTTCTGTGTCTGTATGGGTTTCCTCCGGGTGCTCCGGTTTCCTCCCACAATTCAAAAGATGTGCAGGTTAGGTGAATTGGCCATGCTAAATTGCCCCTTAGTATCCCAAGATGCGTAGGTTAGGGGGATTAGTGGGGTAAATGTGCAGGGTTATGGGGACAGGGCAGGGGGATGGGCCTGAACAAGATGCTCTGTCAGAGAGTTGGTGCAGACTCGATGGGCCAAATAGCCTCCTCTGCACTGTAGGGATTTTATGAACTCTAATATTGTGAACATTAATTGATCTTGGGTGGGGTTGGGAAATGCAGCTGCTTCTGGTTGCACCCGTCGTCCACACACGTCACGTGTAAAATTCAAGCCTGTGAATCTTTTCTACTCCCTCTCAATGGTCTTAATATCATTCCTGAAGCGAGGTGTCCAAACTGGATACAATTTTCCCACTGAACTACCAAACAGCATTTCCTCTTTATATTTGTGTTTCACATCCATGTTTATAGAACCTAAGATCTAAAATTCTTTATGCCACAGCTTCAGCAATTTGATTTCCCAGTTTCAAAAACCTGTGCATCTGAATCTCCAAATCTCTTTGCATCTTCACTCTTTCATTGAAGGCAAGCTTTTCGAGCCACGTGGACAACAATAAGAATGGAAAATATCAGAACACAATCAAGATCAGTCCCGACAGAGGGACACCGAGCTGGAATACACAGCATTACTACATCATACATGTAGGCAAACATTGACTACTTGTGCAAGCAAAACAATGCCAACTATCTCCCTAAATCTGTGTTTAATATAGAGATGAGAAAGTCAGCTCATAACTTAGTCTTCTTATTTAAAGAGATGGCGGGATGTATGAGGAGAGGTTGACTAGGTTAGGGTTGTTTATGCTGGGAGTTCAGATGAATGAGGGCGGATGTCATAGAGCCTTGTAAAATTCTAACAGGACTATACGGGGTAGATGCAGGGAGGATGTTCCCGATGGTGGGGGAGTCCAGAACCAGGGGTCACAGTCGGAGGATTCAGGGTACACCATTTAGGACGGAGGTGAAGAGACATTTCTTCACCCAAGGAATGGTGAGCCTGTGGAATTCATTACCACAGGAAGTAGTTGATACCAAAACATTGAATGTATTCAAAAGGTGGCTAGATATAGCACTTGGGCGAATGGGATCAAAGGTTATGGGGAAAAAGCAGGATTAGACTATTGAGTTGGACGATCGTGATGAATGGCGGAGCAGGCGCGAAGGGCCAAATGGCCTCCTCCTGCTCCTATCTAGAATGTTTCGATGTTTCTATGAAGCTTACTTATAGGATTGCACATTTTTGTTGTTTTGATTGCTGGCCAGATAAATGTCTAATGCCTTATCTTTCCTAAAGTTGCTCACCCGCTTCGTGAGTGAGAAAAAAATTGAAATGCAGCCCCTCACTTAAAAAAAGGTTGGACACTCCTGATTTAGGCTATATACTTCCTTACTTACTCAAATATACCACTTTACAATTCTCCAGGTAACAATTCATCTCTCCATCTGGTAAATCAATGAATCAGTCTATGTCCTCCTGAAACCTCGTTCCCTACCTAGTGCCATTGTTATGCCAAGAGAAACAGAAAAGTGGAAAAGAAAAGAGGAATGGGAGAGGGAGAGACAGAAAAAATGAGAGGGAGAACTGATGAAAGCAGAAAATTGGGACGGCTCTTAAAATAAATAAATAGAATGTCCTTTCAAAGCCGCTTTCCAATGCAGTTTGTAGCTTAAAGCTAGTTTTAAAGCTTCATCCAAATTTCTTTGATAATATTTCTAATTACCGCTCATTGAAAAGAAACCCTCGTGATTAAAATGCATTTCGCCGGTCTGTGCTAGGACTAAGCTACTCCTACTATTCCCGCGTTGCCAACCTGGATGGTTTCTTTCAGTCTTAATCTCAAATTAATGACAGTGGGCCTCCAACAACCTAAGGGAAAAGGCTATCTTTTATTTCTGAGTGCATCAGGAATCTGGCCCAGTGTTCCAAATCATGGTTGATTTGGAAGGCTACAGCAATGCTTGTGCACCACTCGGAGAACGGAATTGAGTGTAATGGAACACTGGGCCAGTAAATATGAATAAATATTCATGGGAATTACATTCAAACGCTCATCCAACAGCTGAAATCCTGCAGTGCTGGGGCTACAGAACAAATGATTGCTGGATGCACGGGAGATGAAACTGATTTTGCCAAGATGCTAATTCTTATTTTGCCCCAATCGTAAATCGAGGTCAAAGTAGAGATTGGGACATAATGCCCTCAGCTGCAAATGACTTATCATGACCCCATTCGTGCCTTAGCAATGTTGGCTGCAAAGGAAGCAGAACAAATTGGTGAAACTCAAAATATAAAAAAGACAGGTTTTTACCATTTACCAGATGGGCAAGCTAGCCCACATATACTTCTGCAACTTAGCACAAGTAATCGCCACCCACTGCCCGAGGCAGATGTTTCAATTGCAAGATAAGTAGCACTGGTGCCCTTGTGCAATATACAGGTGACCCGTGACCCAGTAACTAGTCTGGGTCAGGGGTACAAAATAACTGCTGGGCAGAAATGCTTCGTGGATCAGGCGTCTGTGCTCATTGTGGCCCAGAGAAAAACAACTGAGGTTCCCCCAAGTTTCTGCAATACTGACTTGAGAGTCTAGTGGTGAAAAAAATTCAATTTAATCTTTACTTGTAGTTACTTAATAAAAGAATGAATTGCTCATTTGAAGTCAAGTTGGCATATCATAATATAATTAACTGAAACAACGGTATAGTTTTAAACAAAATACACATGTTCTCGGGAAACCCATCTTGATACACGGACACTGCAGCCCGTAAATTATACTGATAAGCTCATATAAATATATGTCACGTTGTTAAACCGGTGTCTGCTATTTTAATAGGCACACTAATCTTATTTTCTCCATACAGATCAATATTTCCATTAAAATACCAAGGAATTTGATATTAATGCCGGGAGAATTCTAATGACAATGTCCCGCTGCACAAACTCCAGGCCAATATACACAGATCTGTCTGGAGATGTAGAACTTTGATTCTTCAGCTAGATTCCTATTGCCAAATTGGGTTTGGAATCCTGTATTCCCAACGGAACATATTTACTGCTGAATTCATAATTAAGACGTAATGCCAATAATAACACCAAACACACAAGACTTCAAGAAGTCAGTAGGAAGAAGATAAGAATGAATAAGTTCAAGATTTTTTCAAGAGCAATAAGGACTCACAAAGGTGGTGGGATATTGAAGGAAACCTGGTAAAGTTAAATTTATTAAATTCCTTCCTCATTGTGGCAGAATGAGGAAACCAGTTGTTTAACTTAAGGGAAGTAGACAACATTTGAAAAGACCTTCACCGATGAAACAGAAAGGCAGATGGACTTTAATGTGGGTAAGCAGAAAATGAGGGCCTAGAATGTGCTGGAGGAGGCACTTTGTGGCAGCACCAGCGTTTGGATTCTTTTTCCTTCACCACTTCAGCTCGAAAAATCTTTGTAATGCAACTGCTGTAAGTGTGAATGATTACAGCGCAACCAGGTTAATGGGGTAAAGGCAAAATACTGTGGATGCTGGAATCTGAAACAAAATGCTGAAAAACCTCAGCAGGTCAGACAGCATCTGTGGAGAGAGAATAGAGCCAACGTTTTGAGTCACGGTGACCCTTTGTCAGAGATAATGGGGCATCTGGAATGTGGATGAACAATTGATGACCAACCACTATCCCAGTGATGGGCAACCTAGCTCGTGAGTGGGCTGCATCAGCGGCTCACCTTCATCTCAGAGGGTCGCAAGTTTGAAATCAGGCTTGTTCGCTAACTATGATCCCAGGAATAAGATTGAATACATTTAATACACGCCGAATATTTCATAATGAATTATAGAAAATGCTTAATAATTTATATATTAATAGAGCTATTATCAACTTCAAATGGCAAAGAATAGAAGAATTGGATGTAGAGGGAGAGCACGGCTCCCACAATCAATGCTGTGAGGAATCAGCATGCATCTCACTTGTCCGTGCGTATCGCTTCAGCCACAGTGGTAGAAAAATAACTGTAAGGAGTCTAACAACACCAGGTTAAAGTCCAACAGGTTTATTTGGTAGCAAACGCCACTAGCTACCAAATAAACCTGTTGGACTTTAACCTGGTGTTGTTAGACTCCTTACTGTGTTTACCCCAGTCCAACGCCGGCATCTCCACATCAGAAAAATAACTATCAGGGCAGAAATCACCGGAATGTGGCAACCCTGCGCATGGGCAACGGTCAACAAAATGTCATGTGGGCCGCACTCGGAACCCAGATGGGCCCCAGGGCTGCAGGTTGCTCACTCTTGATCAACCCCTTCAACAATCAGATTCATAAATCCAAAGGACAAACTGAAAGGAAACAAGGTGAATTGGAGACAAATTAGAAAAAGAGAAAAAAGAAATATTTAACTGAGAGAAATACAGGCTGAAAAGAAGTGATAAAAAGGGGCGGCATGGTGGCACAGTGGTGTTGTGGGAAAACCACCGGAGTCAGACTGGAGGTTTCAACAATACAGTTTTATTTAACGAAGCTTTGTGGAGAAAAGGCACTGGCACTCTGCAGTACTTTAGGCAGCTACCTTCTCTCAATGATACAATAGGAGTGGTTCATTTTTATACTTTTCAGACTATGGATAGTCCGGACATTAGCCATTTAACACATCGTTATAGCTGAGTAGGATCAATAGTTAACACATCGTTACAGCCAGACATATACAGACATTGGCTTTTAACATCGCATTGTTTCATAGAATGGATATATTTCCTCTTTCAGTGACTTATCAATTACTTAGTTTCGGTCTGTACATACAGTAATTGGTTTTCCTGCATTTATGTATTCCCGTTCCCATTTGTGGCTAATCTCTTTATCCGTCCTTATTGTCCTAGGTCTGTCCTTATCTCAAAAGTGCCTCAAGCCCTTACTGGTTTCCTGAAGTATCTGATTCCTGCATGTTTAACTGTAAATAACTGTCTGTCCTGCATGTTTTAATTTCAAGTAGCTGTCTGCGCTAAAACTCAGTGCCTGCTTAACGTCGCTTTCCCAGGTAACCTTTTTATGTGCCAGGCAGCCATTTTATGTGTTAGATATCCATCTTTATGTTTTTCCCACTTCAGTGGTTAGCACTGCTGCCTCACAGCACCAGGCACCTAGTTTCAATTCCGGCCTTGGGTCACTGTCTGTGTGAAGTTTGTACTTTCTCCCCGTGTCTGCGTGGGTTTCCTCTGGGTGCTCTGGTTTCCTCCCACAGTCCAAAGATGTGTGGGTTAGGTTGATTGGCCATGCTAAATTGACTTTTGTGTCAGGAGGATTAGCAGGGTAAATGTATCAGGTAATGGGAACAGGGCCTGGTGAGATTGTGGTTGGTACAGACTTGATGGGCTGAATGGCCTCCTTCTGTACTGTAGGGATTCTATGATTCTATGAAAATAATTGATTACTTACTTTAAATAGAGGACTAAGGTGTTACATAGCTTAGTCCTAAGCAAAATGAGAAGTAAGAATTGGTGCCAGAGCAATGGTAGATATGTCAGTCAAACACTATCCCAACAAAAATAATTGATATGGCACAGATTAACTTTCTCAAAAGTATATAAATATCTGCTTAAAAATGTGGTTCGAGGTTGTAGGAACAGTTATGGGTTAAACACAATATAGGACATACATGTGTGGGTTAGGGGGTCGCCTTGTCTGTAGAGGGCAGTAAACCATAATTGATTAATGGAGATGGATAAACATTCAGGTGGATTTTAGCATGGGGACAGATTACCTGTCCCCACCCTCTGAGCAAAATGTCTGCCAGCACCGTGCCAACCAGACATCCAGCTTGAGAGTAGGACTTCAGCCCTTCGGGGACAGGAAATCCCACCTGAGAGAGCTCCTGACCAAACTGTAGTCTCTGTCGCACTGGAAGAGATAAGTAGCCACCACTGGGAGTACAGGCTGTGAGGAAGATGTCTCCTGGATTTGAAGGAAAGCCGGGGCATATTAGTCAGGCACGGATTGGAGATCCTAGTGAGGGTGACAAGGCAGTATGAAGGGTTGGATGCTATGTTAGGGTTAGTGCCATTGATGGTCACAGGGGCCTCTCAAAGGAGGTAACATTTCCACTCCCCTTTCCTTTCCGACAGCAGCCCAATGCCGTCAAAGCTGCCAGGCATTCTGCCTTCCTTCCGCTTTCCCCAGTTGCATATATTCATGGAATCATACAATCCTAAGTGCAGAAGGAGGCCATTCAACCCATCGAGTCTGCACCGACCATAATCCCACCCAGGCCCTATCCCCATAACCCCATGCATTTACCCTGCTAATCCCCCTGACACTAGGGTCAATTTAGCATGGCCAATCAACCTAACCCACACACCTTTGGACTATGGGAGGAAACCCACGCAGACACGGGGAGAACGTGCAAACTCCACACAGACAGTGACCTGAGGCTGGAATTGAACCCTGGCGCTGTGAGGCAGCAGTGCTAACCAGTGTGTCACCATGCCGCCCATATTATTACATCAGAGGCAGAATGAGGGCCTTATGTGGCCATTAATTGGCCACTTAAAGCCCTCATTGGCCTAAGGGTGGGCAAGGGACTGTTTGATGTCTCAGCCGCCCCCATAATATGGCGGTTAGATTGGGGATGAACTGGAAGGCAGTGGGCTGACCACACACTTCATTTTACATGCAGCCCACCTTCCAATATAAGTAGGGCATAAAATTCACCCCCTTTTGGTTAGGTTTTGAGTCAATTAGATTTAGTTAGGTTTTCACAGCTTGGAGCCAATGATGCATAATTTTTCCTCAGAAGGTTAAATATATGGGATTATCCAGTCTCGAGGTATATTGTACATGAACATCAATGCATTTGGGCTTGTCAGGTGGTCTTTTATCATTTTGTACGATCTTATGCAATGGTCTATCTTTGTAACTATTTCTCAGCATCAGGTGAATCTTCAACATCAGCAATGGTAGTTAATGCTTTTATAAAGTTTGATTTTATTGTTGATGACGTTAATACAGGTCCCTCCAAGCACAGACTGGTTTCATTTTGCAAGATGGGCAGATTCTGAAATCATCTCAATTCTTTTAATTTGTAATTTGTGCAATCAAATAAATGGATCAATTTCTAATGAGTGGCTGAATTGCAACCCAAATATGAGCAGAAGTACGAACCACTATCCGACAATTCACCTTTTTCTGAAATGATGTCTGACCTTGCCGTATTATACTCTAATACAACGATGCAAGAAATAATATCCACATGTGGAGATTTGTTGCGAACATTAATGAATTCTTTCCAAAGGATGAGATCTGAAAAGTTGGACATTTCAATAGAGCTGTGTCACTGGATTAAATCTTACCAAAACATCGCAGTGTGGTTACCAGTGAGAAAAACGGCATGTTGCTTTCAGAGAAACTGGTCACTTTCCTCTCCTGATCTTACGACACTCTGTCAAAAAAATCAAGGGGGTGTGTTTCACAGCATGGTGCCACCCTTGCTGTGCCAGCCTGGAAGTGCCAACCTGTGCCTGGGGCAGTGCCAGGGGCATTGCCAGGCCATTGTCTGGCCATGTCCCTCACCCCTGGGGGGTATACTTACCTTTGCTCACCCGAGGAGACCCCCACGACAGGTGCAAGGCGGTATGAACCTGTTGTAAACCACGAAGGCATGACGTCATGCAAGTGCAATGTAAATTGTTGGTGAGCCAATATCTGGCCAGGGGGTTGGGTTAATAATATTTAAATGCATTCAAATCAATGCAAAGCAGGTTCATGCCCATTCATGGTCTCACTAGCGAGAACTGCAACTTCTGGATCTTGAGCTCTTGTAGGCAACCTGGCAGGTGGCGAACGTGGGCTCAAGATCACCCCCAAATGATCAGCTCCAACACCTGAAGTATTTGATTTGTTTTGATTTATTATTTAACATGTATTAGCATACAATGAAAAGTATTGTTCTTGCACACTATACAGACAAAACATACCGTTCATAGAGAAGGAAACGAGAGAGTGCAGAATGTAGTGTTACAGTCATAGCTAGGGTGTAGAGAAAGATCAACTTAATGCAAGGTAAGTCCTTTCGAAAGTCTGACAGCAGCAGGGAAGAAGCTGTTCTTGAGTCGATTGGTACGCAACCTTAGACTTTTGTATCTTTTTCTCGACGGAAGAAGGTGGAAGGGAGAATGTCCAGAGTGTGTGGAGTCCTTAATTATGCTGGTTGCTTTGCCGAGGCAGCGGGAAGTGTAGACAGAGTCAATAGATGGGAGGCTGGTTTGCGTGATGGATTGGGCTACATTCACGGTCTTTGGTAGTTTCTTGCGGTCTTGGGCAGAGCAAGAGCCATACCAAACTGTGATACAAGAATGCTTTCTATGGTGCATTTGTAAAAGTTGGTGAGAGTCGTAGGTGACATGCCAAATTTCCTTAGTCTTCTGAGAAAGTCGAGGCATTGGTGGGCTTTCTTAACTATAGTGTCAGCATGGGGGGACCAGGACAGGTTGTTGGTGATCTGGGTACCTAAAAACTTGAAGCTCTCGACCCTTTCTACTTCGTCTCCGTTGATATAGACAGGTACATGTTCGTAATTGTTTGAGATCCGACCCATTACGGTGGTGACGTCAGCAAACTTGAAAATCAAATTGGATTGATTAATCAGATAAAAGAAATGCTGTGGTACAATCCAAATTGATATCTCTGACATTTTCATTTAAATATTGGTAGATATATGTCGATGGTGCTTGTGGTTTAGCATGGCCATACCTATTCAGAATTAACGTCCTGAGAACATTCACATCCTTGTCTTTATTTCCAAATGTGAAATGCTGAATAAACCACCTTCAAGGTTATATTCTGTTAATTGTGGCAACACAGTTAATGTTTCACTGTCATTGATAACCCAATTAATCTCTCATCTAGTTGGTTTGCCACCTCTGACATTCTCTGGTTAATAACCTTCAACAAGATTTGAATTGTGATGAGTTTCGATACTGAAAATATTACCAGCAATTATCGCCCGAAACAGCACGGTACTTCAATAATTCATATTTTAAGCACTACCAGAGTTTTAAACTCTGTTTCACAATTGGTGGACTTGGGTGGCCTTGTTATTCGCAACCTACTGTGACTTGGTGTTCAGCCAAACGTTTTTTTATAAGTTCTGCAATGATATATGATTTCCTCTGCTGCTTACAGAAGTTTTGAACCATGACAAGCCTTGTGCTCAGAAAAGAGTCAGAATTAATTTTGTTGCACTGGTAATTTCCCTGATACTCAAATGAAATGAGTCTGTCAGCATTATAGTCCTTTACAGAACAACAGCTGCCAAAAGGTCTTCTGGCAAAAATGTCTTCTGAATTATGTGATTGCTCAAGGATAAAATGTACAGCCTTCTCGTGTAAACAAGAGCAAGAGTCAAAGGTATTCTGTATTACCATTCAAACCGAGATGATGGAAGCATTGTAATAGACTATCGATCAAAGAAATTCAACTCATTGTATGGATCAACTAAGACATTCAATCATCTGTATTATGTGGCAAGTAGGTGATGTGGAATGTGAAATGTTCAGCGTAAGATGGCAACATGCATTTACGTTGATTACAGGCTGATTCTGGGTATGGCGGGACTGATGTATGGGGAGAGATTGACTAGTTCAGGATTGTTTTCATTGAAGATCAGACGAATGAGGGGGGATCTCATAGAGACTTATAAAACTCTGACAGGATTAGACAGGATAGATGCAGGGAGGATGTTCCCGATGGTGGGGGAGTCCAGAACCAGGGGTCACAGTCTGTGGATTCAGGGTAGACCATTTAGGACGGAAGTGAGGAGACATTTCTTCACCAAAAGAGTGGTGAGCCTGTGGAATTCATTACCACAGGAAGTAGTTGATGCCAAAACATTGAATGTATTCAAGAGATGGCTAGATAAAGCACTTGGGGTGAATGGGATCAAAGGTTATGGGGAGAAAGCAGGATTAGGCTATTGAGTCAGACGATCATGATGAATGGCAGAGCAGGCTCAAAGGCCCGAATTGCTTCCTCCTGCTCTTATCTTTTATGTTTCTATGTTGTACTTTTGGCATAGAAAAAAGATCTCAAAATCTTGGACTGTGTCATCAAACAAAAGTAGATATTGCTCCAAAGAGGAGATGTTGGGAAGGGACTTACAGCAAATGGCCATAATCTTGGTTATTGTGGCCCCTTTAAGGAGTAATCCTTTGTAGGGCACGTGATCGGGCTGGACCCTATGGAGCAGCCGCACGGGAAGACGGACCTATCGGGAGTGAGGGCACATGTCCTGGGACAGGACGACCTTCAGTTGGAGCCAGGGAGGAAAAGAGAATAGACCTGTCAGGTATTATCTTGTATATAGTTATAATAGTTTAATAAACCCTTTGTTGTTGGAGCCACATCGAGTTGCCGCCTGCTACTACAGTGAGCAATGGTGAAGCAAATGGAGTGGGACATAAGGGGACATGGACGGAGCAACACATGGCTCTCAGAGGGAAGGAAGGCTGGAAAAGCTTACAGAGAAAGGAAGGTCAGACCCGAGAACTGTTGTAGATCAGTAACAGTGATGCGTGACAGTACTTCTAATATTCATCCATGGGACGTGGTAACTGGCAAGGTCAGCAGTTATTGCCCAAGGGAAAGCAGCACTGGGCCATCTTCTTGAAGCACTATATTGTCAAAGTACGTCCGCAATTTTGATAGGAATAGAGTTTCAGGATTTTGATCCAGTTACAATAAATAACCATAACTTTCTAAATCAGGGTGTCACGTGGCTTGGAGGAGAGCTTGAAGAACATAGAAACTTAATGCGTTCCTGTATGCCTGCTGCCCTTGTCCTTGTAGATGGTAGCGAGGTTGGAAGGTGCTGTTGAAGAAAGCTTTGTGCGATTCAGGATCAGGCAGTATGGTTTTAGATAAATTCAAGTTTATCGAGGGAGAAAGATGGAGGCCAGCCAGGTGAGCATTGGAACGGTCAAGATTAGAGCTTACAAAGGCATGGAGGAAGGTTTCTGCAGCAGATCAGCTGAGGAATGTTACAGAGATGAAGTAGGCAGCCTTAGCGATGAAGTAGATAATGATCAGAGGCACATCTTAGAGTCAAATATGACACAAACTTGCCAACAGTCTGGTTCAGTTTGGTTCGTTGCTAGCAGGCTCAAGGGTGAAGGACAAACAAATGTTGGCATTGTTTGATACATGATATAGGAATACGTCTTCTTCTTAGGTAGTCCTTTGAGATCGAGGGTGAGTTGCTTCTGTCATGTAAGGTTCTGGCATAGAAAGGGTTAATGTGGAACTGGGTACAGTACTACCCACAATGTGATATAAAAGAATACGTGAACTGAATCTAGAGGGCAGTCTTGCAGTGGACACAGACATGTGTAGAGGCAAGCATGAAGGCGGCACCTAGTCTAGACCTTATGCTGTGCACATAGTTACAAAAGTTTATTTATTAGTCACAAGTAGGTTTACATTAACATTAATGAAGTTACTGTGAACATCCCCTTGTCGCCACACTCCAATGCCTGTTTAGGTACACTGAGAGAGATTTAGCATGGCCAATGTACCTAAACTGCACACCTTTGGATGGTGGGAGGAAACCGGAGCACCTGGAGGAAACCCATGCAGACACAGGGAGAACGTGCAGACTCCGCGCAGACAGTGACCGAAGCCGGGAATCGAACCCGGGTCCCTGGTGCTGTGAGGCAGCAGTGCTAACCACTGTGCCGACCGTGCCAACTACTACAAGTAGTTGATAAACACTTATTGTTACACTATACAAGACTCGGAAACTCTTAATCTGATTTACAGAACCGCACACAACATCATACAACATGGTGGCAGCTATCAAAACAATCCCGAACCTCACAGAAGCTGAAGAAGAAATTTGAACCTGGAACATGGAAAAGCAACATTCCCACAAGACGGGAAGCACCAGAAGTAAAGGTGCCGAATGAGATCACCAGCATAAAGTTCCAAAGCTGCACTGGAGGCAAAAATAAAACACTACACTGTAGCAGAAGACTCTGTGTGAGTCCGGTTTCAATACCCAAAGGTTGCAGAGTCAGAAGAACTAGCAGGGGTGAGTTAAAGAACTTAAGTTCTTGTCCAAAACAAATTTTAAAACTACGCAGTAAGAATTTCCATTTTAAAATGCATCGCAAACAGCCCAGGTCGGTGCCTGGCCACACGGTAGCCGAGCTCGCTCCAATCAAAAAATTCATATAACTCTAATATTAATTGGCAGTTAAAAAACCTAGCTAAAGCTGGGAATCGGCAGTCTCATGGCATGAAAGTACTTCGATAGAGCAGGGAGGTCTCATAAAGGACAATTCAGCGAATCGCTGCTGAAAACTTAAAAACTCAGAAATTGCAAATGCCATTACCACAGGAGCCCATGAAAATGAACACTTCTGGGAAATCCCATTGAAAAGAAGCATTGAGGCAGCACCATCTTTGATTCCCTAACAGCATTTAAAGCTTGCACAATTTTAATTTTAAATGACTGTGGATCTAAAATCTACTTTACCAGATCAGTTTGGACTCATCCAAGGCCCAAGCCAGTCACAAAATTGGGGACATTAGAGAAAGACGCTCTTCAGATACATGATTCCAGACAAAAGGACAAACTCTGAACAGGTTAACACGCTGCTTTATTCTGTTGGTCCAATTGTCGATGATATAATAGCTAAACAAGGAATCAATGAGTCCTCAGCAAAATTTGATGAAGCTTAAAAATTATTTAACACATATTTTAATTTGAGCAGTAACAAGGTCCTTGAAAGAGCAAAGTTTAACAAACATGTTGAACAGCAAGTAGAACCTGTTGACTACTTCATTAATGAGCTGTAGAGAATGGCTGAAGGCTACACCCATGATGACCAGGATTAGAGCTAATCTGGGACAGAAATGTTGTCGGAGTGCTGGACAATGCATGCTTCAAGCTAAGAAGATCTGATCCTTGAAAAGGCCATTCAGTCATCAGGCATTGGAAATCCATTTAGAGTGCAGACTCATCCTCAGGGGTGAAGGCAAGTCATGGTACAGAGCACTCCAACTGTCCAACGAGTAAAACAGCAGAGGAGCAGGAACACTCCAGGCCAAGAGAAGCAATACCCTAACCAACTTCTAGAGGGTCGGCAAGCATGCCAGCGTTGTGGAGCCAAGCAATCACATAGGCATAATCAATGTCCGGCAGTCTTAGCACAGTGTTTTAATTGCAACACAAAGCTTACACAATAAAATGCCCAGCTGAAAATAGAAACATAGAAAATAGGGGCAGGAGTAGGCCATTCAGCCCTTCAAGCCTGCACCACCATTCAATATGATCATAGCTGATCATGCACTTTCAGTATCCCACTCCCGCTTTCTCTCTATACCCCTTGATCCCTTTAGCCACAAGGTCCACATCCAGCTCCCTCTTGAACATATCTAATGAACAGGCCCCAACAGCTTTCTGTGGTAGAGAATTCCACAGGTTCACAACTCTCTGAGTGAAGAGGTTCTTCCTCATTTCAGTCTTGAATGGCTTACCCCTTATTCTTAGTCTGTGACCCTTAGTTTTGGACCTCCCCACATGGTCCTCAGTTGATTTATGAGATCAAGAAGAAACACAACCATGCTTCTTAGGTGAGGTCAAAGATAAGAGGCACGGTGGCACAGTGGTTAACCCTGCTGCCTCACAGCATCAGGGACCCGCGTTCAATTCTTTCTTTCTGGTTGTATCACAGCTTGGTAAGGCTCCTGCTCTGCCCAAGACCGCAAGGAACTACAAAAGGTCGTGAATGTTGCCCAATCCATCACACAAACCAGCCTCCCATCCATTGACTCTGTCTACACTTCCCGCTGCCTCGGCAAAACAGCCAGCATAATTAAGGACCCCACACACCCCGGACATTCTCTCTTCCACCTTCTTCCGTCGGGAAAAATATATAAAAGTCTGAGGTCACGTACCAACCGGCTCTGTTGCCTGCTGCTGTCAGACTTTTGAATGGACTTACCTTGCATTAAGTTGATCTTTCTCTACACCCTAGCTATGACTGTAACACTACATTCTGCACTCTCTCCTTTCCTTCTCTATGAACGGTATGCTTTGTCTGTATAGCGCGCAAGAAACAATACTTTTCACTGTATGTTAATACATGTGACGATAATAAATCAAATCAAGTCAACTCCAGCCTTGGGTGTCTGTGTGGAGTTGGCACATTCTCCCCGTGTCTGCGTGGGTTTTCTCCGGTTTCTTCCCATAGCCTGAAGATGTGCAGGGTAGGTTGATTGTCCCTTAATGTCCCAAGGTATATAGGTTAGGAAGATTAGCGTGGTAAATACATGGGGTTACGGGTAAGCCTGGGTAAGTATCAGTGCAGACTCGTTGGGCCGAATGGCCTCCTTCTGCACTGTAGAGATTATTCTATGGCAAGGGATTTTCATTCTAGAAAACTGACATATTGGTTAACAGTCATCTCACAAACTTTACATTGGACAGGAAGACAGTGTTATGGTCCTCCTGGACAAGGAACCAAGGCTAAAAGATCGCTGGCTACAAACGACAGACGCACCACTCTACAGGCCCAGAGGAATCCGACTTCCGATTATAGGCATGATTCTGGAACCCTTAAGGTATGATGGCAAACAAATCATTGTAGTCATATCCATCATCAATAACCAGTCCTTTTCCCTCTGAGCAGAGATGCCTGTGTTGCCCTAAACCTTCTTAAAATGGCAGAAGATATCAAAACAACCTCTGGCTTGAGTTACACAAAACTGCAAGTTCCTGAGAACCCCAACA
This sequence comes from Mustelus asterias, assembly GCF_964213995.1. NCBI lineage: Eukaryota > Metazoa > Chordata > Chondrichthyes > Carcharhiniformes > Triakidae > Mustelus > Mustelus asterias. The sequence continues at coordinate 78,656,205 of NC_135812.1, read as the reverse complement.
GGAAACGGTGTTCTCCACTGGGACTTCAGTTCTGAATCGTCTTCACACTTTGCAGGGGCGGTTTGTCCATTTTCTTTACAGGTGCCAGAGGTTCCTCATTGATCAGATCAGCCAACCACTCAGGTGGTCACCATGATGCCTCAAGTGAAAGGCAGGTAAGAGATGAACCAGCAGCAAGATGAGCCTCAACCTCTGGCTCCAACTTTAGTTGATTAGATACCTCAAGACATCACAACATAGATGCTGCAACCTCTGGCCAGTACAAGGGTTAACACAGTAAGAAGCCTCACAACACCAGGTTAAGTCCAACAGGTTTACTTGGTAGCAAAAGCCACTAGCTTTCGAAGTGCTGTTTCTTCATCAGTCACCTGATGAAGAAGCAGCGCTTCGAAAGCTAGTGGCTTTTGCTACCAAGTAAACCTGTTGGACTTTAACCTGGTGTTGTGAGACCTCTTACTGTGTTTACCCCAGTCCAACGCCGGCATCTCCACATCATCAGTACAAGGGTTAGCCAGACGATGCTGGAACAGAGAAGCAGCCATCAGTGAGGCAAAGAAACAAACCTATGAGAACATTGTTGTACATAAACTAAACTGCAAGGTGCGCCCATTGATAAGTCACACCTACACAACTGGAAGAGACATCTTCCATCCCAAGCTGCATCATGGCAAACCATGCATAGGAAGAAAAACAACGAGCTGTATAAATCAGCCATGAGTTTGTTCTCCCTGTAAGGAATAGGAGAAACCAATGAGGTTGATAACAACACTTAGGGCGGCACGGTAGCACAGTGGTTAGCACTGCTGCTTCACAGCTCCAGGGTCCTGGGTTCGATTCCCGGCTCGGGTCACTGTCTGTGTGGAGTTTGCACATTCTCCTCGTGTCTGCGTGGGTTTCCTCCGGGTGCTCCGGTTTCCTCCCACAGTCCAAAGATGTGCGGGTTAGGTTGATTGGCCAGGTTAAAAATTGCCCCTTAGAGTCCTGGGATGCGTAGATTAGCGGGTAAATATGTGGGGGTCGGGCCTGGGTGGGACTGTGGTCGGTGCAGACTCGATGGGCCGAATGGCCTCCTTCTGCACTGTAGGGTTTCTATGATTTCTATGACTTAGGGGGTTGAGAAGGAGCTGTTAAGCTCCAAAGAATTTAAAAAGAGAATTAGGATCAATCAACCAACCGTGCGGGCGGCACGGTAGAACAATGGTTAGCACTGCTGCTTCACAGCTCCAGGGACCTGGGTTCGATTCCTGGCTCGGGTCACTGTCTGTGTGGAGTTTGCACATTCTCCTCGTGTCTGCGTGGGTTTCCTCCGGGTGCTCCGGTTTCCTTCCACAGTCCAAAGATGTGCGGGTTAAGTTGATTGGCCATGCTAAAATTGCCCCTTAGTGTCCTGAGATGCGTAGGTTAGAGGGATTAGCGGGTAAATATGTAAGGATATGGGGGTAGGGCCTGGGTGGGATTGTGGTCGGTGCAGACTCGATGGGCCGAATGGCCTCTTCCTGCACTGTAGGGTTTCTATGATTTCAACCAAACAGCAGAATGATCACATTCAAAGTAACCTCCTCTTCACCAAGGATTACCCAACAGTGTCTAACACTCCTCCAACTATTAAAAAGACTGGATCTGGAAGCATTACAAAGCCTCCAAACCCCCTGAACCTGTAAACACAGAAACTAGAGGGTGGGAGGTAGATAAGAGGTGGAGAAGGGATAATTTAAGTAAAGTACACCTGTTGGGTAAACAGCAATATATTGTAAATACATTGGATAAAGAATTGGGAGGAGGGGTCATATAAGGGTCTGGCTTCATGATGATATAACCGCTGCTGTCTTCAGTGGACCAGAAGCCTAGGCAGTTTAGGCCTATATTCCCTGGAGTTTATAAGAATCAGAGGAGAGCTAATTGCGGTGTGCAAGATGATAAGGGGGATTGACAAAGTAGATATTGAGAGGACGGTTCCTCTTGTAGGACAATCTAGAACAAGAGGTATAGTTTTAGGATAAGAGGCGGCAGATTTAGAACTGAGATGAGAGGAAATTACTTCTTTCAAAGGGTCGTAAGTCTGTGGAATTCATTCCCTCAAGTGTGGTGGATGCCAGGACTTTGAGTAAATTTAAGGAAAATTGTAGGGATGGCGGGACTGATGTATGAGGAGAGGTCAACTAGGTTAGGATTGTTTTCGCTGGAGTTCAGATGAATGAGGGGGGATCTCATAGAGACTTATCAAATTCTAACAGGACTAGACAGGGTAGATGCAGGGAGGATATTCTTGATGGTGGGGGAGTCCAGAATCAGGGGTCACAGTCTGAGGATTCAGGGTAGACCATTTAGGATAGAGATGAGGAGACATTTCTTCACCCAAAGAGTGGTGAGCCTGTGGAATTCATTATCACAGGAAGTATTTGATGCCAAAACATTGAATGTATTCAAGAGGTGGCTGGATATAGCACTTGAGGCAAATGGGGTCAAAGGTTATGGGGAGAAAGCAGGATTAGGCTATTCAGTTGGACGACCAGCCATGATTGTGATGAATGGCGGAGCAGGCTCGAAGGGCCGAATGGCCTTCTCTTGCTCCTATCTTCTATGTTTCTATGTTAAGAGGTGGACAGATTTTTAATTAGTAAGGGTTTGAAGGGTGAACAGACAGGTAAGTGGAGTTGAGGCTGAGATGAGATCAGCCATGATCATATTAAATGGCGCAGCAGGCTTGAGGTATTGAATTGCCTACTCCTGCTCCTAGTTCTTATGATTCTTATAAAAGTGAGACTGGCAGTTTGATAGTCCCCACACTATTTACAATCTATCTCACAGCAGTATTCACCTCATCAAAGATCAATTATCATCTGGTTTGAGCGTTAAATACTGCGGAGGTGAAAAGCTTTTTAACCTTGCTCATTTTGCCTCTACCTTACCAAAGAAGAAGATGTGATGCAGGTCATGGTGAAAAGGAAGGCAATTCAGAGACTTGAAGGATTTAAAATTAACAAGAAGGAGGTACTGGATTGGCTTAAATTTGCACTGTACTTAAAGTTGATAAGGCAGCAGGATTGGATGAGACGCATCCAATGATACTGAAGGAAATTAAAGAGACTGGTCATGATTTTCTAATTTTCCTCAGGCTCAGGAGTCATGCCAGCGGCCTGGAGAATTGAAAATGGGTACAGCTTTGTTAAAAAAAATGCATGTAAATGTAAACTCAGTAACTAGAGGCCAGAGAGTTTAACCTGGGGAAGCCTCTTGAAATGATAATTTGGGGCAGAATTAATAGCCACTTGGGCAATTGTGGGTTAATTAGTGAAAACCAGTGCAGATTTGTTCAGGGCAAATTGTGTTGAGCTAACTTGCTGGAGATTTTTGATGAGGTAACAGAGAGAGTTGATAAAGGGAATGCTGTTGATATGGTGAAGAAGGTTTTGGATAAAGTGCCGCACAACACATTGGTGAACAAAGTTAGAGCTCATGGAATAAAAGAGAGAATAGTTACATGGATACAAATTTGGCCGAATGACAGGAAACAGAGTTGATAATTTATTATATTGGATATGGTAATGGGACACTTATAAAATAATGGTAGGATTGGGCAGTAGCAACGTAGATTTATGAAAGGGAAATCATGTTTGACAAAGCTATTTCAGTTTATTGAGGATGTAACTAGTTGAATAGATAAAGGGGAACCAGTGGATGTGGTGTATTTGGATTTCCAGAAGGCTTTTGATAAAGTCCCACACAAGATGTTAGTAAACAAATTTGGAGCAGATTCGATTGGGAACAAGATACTGGACTGGACTGAAAATTGGTTAAAGGACAGAAAACATAAAGTAGGAATAAATGGGTCATTCTCTGGCTGACAGGTTGTGACTGGTTGGATATCACAAGGATCAGTGTCCAAGCCCCAGCTATTCATAAACTATATCAATGATTTGGATGTGGGGACTAAATGTAATTTTTCCAAGTTTGCGGATGACACAAAACTAGGTGGGAATGTGAGTTGTGAGAAGGATACAGAGAGGCTTCAAGACAGGCTATGTGAGAAGAAGAAATATAGTGTGGAAAACTGTGAAGCTATCCACTTTGATAAGAAAACAAGAAATGCAGAGTATTTCTGAAATGGTGAGAAATTGGGAAGCGATGATGGCCAAAGGAAGCTGGATATCCTTGTTCAAGAATCACTGAAAGAGGATCTAAGTACATAAATATGTATGTCTTGCTGCAATTGTAGAGAGTATTGGTGAAACCGCACCTGGAGTACTGTGTAGAGTTTTGGTCTCCTTACCTAAGGAAGGATATATTTGCCATGGAGGGAGTGCAACAAAGGTTCACCAGGTTGATTCCTGGTATGGTGGGATTGTCCTTTTAGGACAGATTGAGGAGGCTAGGCCTGTATTCTCTAGAGTTCAAAGGAATGGGAGGTGATCTCATTGAAACATAAAAAATTCTTCCAGGGCTCAACATACATGCAGGATGTTTCCCCTGTTTGGAGCAATCTAGAAACAAGGGGTGCATTCTTGGAATAAGGGGTAGGCCATTTAGGACTGAGATAAGGAGGGTGTACATTCACTAGCCCAGAAGGCTGTGGAAGCTCTATCACCAAGAGAGAAAGATTGATAGATTTCTACACATTACTGATATCAAGGGATATGAGGTCAATGCAGGAAAATGGCTTTGATGTAGAAGATGAACCATGATCAAGTTGAATGGTGCAGCAGGCCCGAAGGGCTGAATGGCCCACTTCTGCACCTATTTCTATGTTCCTATTTCTAGTGGAGTTCCACAGGGAATTGGTGTTGAGACTTCTGCTCTTCCTGATACATATTAATGACCTGGACCTTGGAGTACCGGGTACAATTTCAAAATGGTGCCAATGGTTCAAAACTTGTAAGTATTGTGAACTGTGAGGAGTGTAAAACTTCAAAAGGACATAGACAGGTTGGTGGAATGGAAGGTCAGATGGGCAGAGAAACCTGGGTGTATATTTGCATAAATGGTTAATGGTGGCTGGATGAGTTAATCAAGGTGATTGGCAAAAGAAGTAATGGTGACATGAACTAAATGTTTTTCACGCAGCAAGTGATTAGGATGTTGATTGTGCTGCCTGAGAGTGAAGTGAAAGCAGATTGCATCAAGGCATTCAAAAGGTATTTGGGTTATTATCTGAAAAGGAAGAATGTCCAGGGTCACATGCAGAAGGTGGAGGTAATGGTGAAGCGCTCCTTCGGAGGCCCAGTGAAGACAGGATGGGCTGAATGGCCTGTTTCTGTGCTGTAACCGTTCTGTGAATTTTGCTTACTTGGCCTGACCGTGACTGTTGCCAAAATAATGTGTATCAACATTGTTCAGCCACGCCTTGTCAGCCAAATATTCCACCTCCAATAATGAAACTCTGGAATAAGCTGAATACTTCCCGTACCCTGGCAACCACCTCTATCAAAATACACCATTGATGAGGGGATCCAACATCGGATCAAGTGTGCCAGTTCAGCTCCCTACAACGTTTACCACAAAGTGTTTGACAACAATGGCCTTCCCAAGTCAACAAAAGTCTTACTATCTAGAGCAGTTGTCCTCACACTCCTGCTTTCAAGTGAGACCCGGCCTGTGTATCAGTGACATGTAAGAATGCCAGGGAAATTCCATCATCAATACCCTCCGCCGCATCCTCTAGATTCAAAGGGAGGACTGTCGAACGAATGCCAGTATCCTTCCTAAAGGAAGCTCCACGAGCATCCAGGCAAAACTCCTGCAAAATCAACTACAGTGAACTGGACGCTGACTAAAAACGTTGCCGGGGAGGGCAAAGAGAAAGCTTCAAAGGCACGCTGACTTTCTTCTTCAAGCAGAACAGTATTGACATAAGATTGCAAATTGGCTCATGTCCTTTAGGGAAGGAAAGCTGCCGTCTTTACCTGGTCTGACCTATGTGTGACTCCAAAGCCACAGCAATGTGGTTGACTCCCAACTGCCCTCTGAAATGGCCTAGCAAGCCATTCAGTTCAAGGGCAACTAGGCTCACCAGGTTGATTCCTGGTATGGTGGGATTGTCCTTTTAGGACAGATTGAGGAGGCTAGGCCTGTATTCTCTCGAGTTCAGAAGAATGGGAGGTGATCTCATTGAAACATAAAAAATTCTTCCAGGGCTCAACATACATGCAGGATGTTTCCCCTGTTTGGAGCAATCTAGAAACAAGGGGTGCATTCTTGGAATAGTAGGCCATTTAGGACTGAGATAAGGAGGAATTCTTTTCATTTGGAGGGTGTACATTCACTAGCCCAGAAGGCGATGGAAGCTCTATCACCAAGAGAGAAAGATTGATAGATTTCTACACATTACTGATATCAAGGGATACGAGGTCAATGCAGGAAAATGGCTTTGATGTAGAAGATGAACCATGATCAAGTTGAATGGTGCAGCAGGCTCGAAGGGCTGAATGGCCCACTTCTGCACCTATTTCTATGTTCCTATTTCTAGTGGAGTTCCACAGGGAATTGGTGTTGAGACTTCTGCTCTTCCTGATACATATCAATGACCTGGACATTGGTGTACCGGGTACAATTTCAAAATGGTACCAATGGTTCAAAACTTGTAAGTATTGTGAACTGTGAGGAGTGTAAAACTTCAAAAGGACATAGACAGGTTGGTGGAATGGAAGGTCTGCTTCTCGGCCTTTTGGCTAAGATCAAGTGTAGTATGGATTGGATGCTGCACTTGGTTGAGGTCATTGGGTTACATTGAAGCTTCATATGTTTCATATGAAGCAATTTTTAAAAGCTGCATCCCGGCCTTTTGGCTAAGATGCAAATGAGCTCAAGTCTTGGAGGAGGTGTTGCTTTGCTCCTCCAATCAACTTGGCTCATGTAGATCAGGCCCAGGACAGGGTGATTTGGTCACTCGCCCTGTCTTGTCAGCCTGGATCTGAAATGTCTCAACTTGTTGAGACTCTGAATTGGATTTGATTTGATTGAATTGGAAAAGTATTAAAAAAAACTAGGAATGGGCAATAAATGCTGACCAGCCAATGACACCGATGTCCCATGAAGGAGTAAAAAAAATGTTGGTCTGCCTTTTCGGAAAGGAGGAAAAGAGAAAACAGGGAATGACAGGCCAGTTAGTTTAACATCAGTTGTTGGGAAAATACTGGAATCTATGATTAATGAAGTGCCAACTATGCACCTTGAAAATCATAGTATGATTAGAACAAGCCAACATGCTTTTGCTGAAGGGAAGACCTGTTCACCAAATTTATTAAAGTTTTTTGAGGACATAACTGCACAAAGAGCACTGAAAGATTGCAAGGTGATATAGACAGATTTAGTGGGCAACCAAATGGCAGATGGATGATATAGGCAATATATATGGTATAGGGAAATGTGAAGTTATTGGCAAAACTGAATAATTTTTAAAAGATGAGAAACTTCTATGTGTTGATGTTCAGAGAGATTTGGGTGAGCTCGTATGAGGCATAAAAGCTAGCATACAGATACAGCAAGCAATAGGGAAGGATAAAGGCACGTTAGCCTTTATTGCAGAGGGATTGGTGTAGAGGAGTAAATAAGTCTTGCTCGAGTTGTGCAGGGTTCTGGTGAGACTACACCTGGAGCACTGTGTGCAGGTTTATTCTCCACATTTAACAAAAAATATACTTACATTGGAGGCAGTAAAGGTTCACTAAATTGGTCCCTGGGATGAAGGGGGGTGGTGTCCTATGATCAGAGGCTCAACAAAGGTAAAATGCTAGTTAGATTCAGGTTAAACAAAGGTGTTTGCAATATATGAAGGATTTTGGTTTCATTTCAATCTGTGTCTCTATCGCGCTCAGAGAGTTTATGTTGTGAAAGGTAAACAAGAGCTTGGACAAGAATGCACTGTTGCTTAGCAACCAGGGGTCACCTATAGGGAAAAATGTCTTGCAATTTTAATTTAACTGAACTCATTAGAAGAAGAAATTTAATAGCTAGAGAGTGAACAGTTCTCTCAGTTCTGCCAGAAGCAAAATTGGAACAATGGAGTAATGGGCAAGAGGCAAATAGCGGAAACTAAAGGACAGTTAGTTCTGGAGACGATGGAATGAAGAGAAGTTTCCAGGAAGTCTGAAGTAAAATGGAAAACAGGAACTGGAATTTGAGCAGGGTGCTCAACTGAAGTTAAAAACAGAATTGGAAAGGACAAACTGGAAAAGCCAGATATCTGAAGATTGGTGTCCTTATTCTAGTCTTTGGAGCAATCGTATTCAGTTGGGGAGTGAGCACCTAAGCGATTGTGTGAAAAACTCAAATGCATATGGCTAATCAAGACAAAGGAATTACTGAAAGGAGAGCTGGAAATCCTGGAAGCGGATCCCTGCTGTAAACAGTTGAGGGAAAGCATTGTTTGAAAGAAAGTTCTTAGGCGTGTTGGCTTGAGAGTGGAGTTTGGAAACACTCATGTGCAAACCAGAGTCCAGTGAGATCAGTTGGCTCACCATGTAATAATCAGCTGGGGGGAATTTGCGGAGGAATCCACAAAAGTTTGATTGGGTGGGTTTCAGAGTGGGCTGTTGTCTGACCACTGTTAATCTATTGAGTTATAGGTACTGTGTCTTGACTAAGAACATTATAACATAAGATACATTTTGAAATGTGTTATTATTAAGATCTGTGTACACTTATGAAGGTAAGTGGGAGTGAAGGAGTATGATATTATAGTCAAACTTTTCATATTTAATAAATGTTTCTTTTCCTGTTTTTAAAAGTTAATGCAGCTCTGGTCATCCATGTTTTCTAAAAAAAAGTAGAAGTTAAGTGGGGCAATCTTACCAAAGAATTCTAGCGAGTGTGAAATGGGGAGAGAATCACACCCATTTTTTTGGCTGAGCTCCCATACGCTATCTGATGGCACTTAGAAAAAAGTGAGGCAAAGTGTGATTCTCACCAGTAGGGGGAGTGGATGGAGTCTATTCATGCTGGGAAGCCGGCTGCAGGCTGCTAGAGGGTACTATTGCGCATGCGCTCTGATCTCCTAGTGTACTATGTAATCTTCCAGTGTACACAGTCCACTGGAAGATTATCACTGCCCCCCATCCCTCCCTAATTACTCCCTCAATCATGTTCCCTCCGACTCCTTGATCGCTGCCATTGATCGTGATCACCTCGATCATCACTCCCGTTCACGGCCCCTGTCGCCACCTCCGATTGCAACCCCCAATCGTGGCCCCAATCGCCCCCCCTCAGCCGATTACCATCTCGTTCCACCCCCCAGCCAATCACCACCCATTTGCTCCACCAACCCCTGCCCCCAGCCGATTGCTGCCCCGATAATCCCCAATGCAGAGTGCGCAGACTCTGTGGAGCTCCCCAGGCCCTGCCTCCCCCTTAGGCCCCGCCCCTTCAGAACCCATCCATCCCCATAGACCATGCTCCTTGGCACTGCCCAATGCCAGGCTGGCAGAGTATGGGTGCCCGGTGGGCACTGCCAGGCTCCCAGGCGAGGCCATCACATCAGGTTGCCATTGCTGGGCACCATACATGATTCTAGCTGGTGAGAACCCCCACCGGCGAGGTCATTAAGGCAAGTGAGCCCAGACAATTGCGTCCCAGGCTCGCTAATCATATTAAAGTAAGATCATGAATATTAAAATCAGGGATACGCTGGCAGACCAGGGCCGGCAATATCACAAGAGGCAAGAAACCAGGCATGAACCCGGTTTTTCACCTCTCATGCAATCTTACCGGTTCACCATGCCAATCGACCAGCATGACAAGCCGGTAAGATCACCCCCAAGGTCTTTTGAGCCAGGGTTCCATTCTGGGACCATCCTGTCCAGTAGTTCCAACTGGGATTGTAACACTACCAACTGTTAAACATGGCGATAGCTTGTCCATCAAGCTGCATCATGCTTTGAGTTACACTTCCTTAATGATGGGGCAGAGCGGCAACTGAGGAGGAAAGAACAGGAAACAAATCCTGTGCTCCGGATCCCAGTGCCTGGTGAGGCATCCTGCCCCACATGCACAAAGGCTCATGGGTCGAGAGTTGGCCTGTTCAGCCACATGATGACCCATGGCAGAAACATGAGACCCTGAGTGGACCCCATCCTCGAATCAAGGAGCAGCTGATGACAGATTGCTCACCAAGCACATCTGTCCTTGCTGACCAATGATGGCCCAATTCCCTCACAGTCTTAAATTTCTCAATATATATCCTGATTTTTAAATATATCTTTGCCTCCTCCCTCCCTATCACAGTAGCTTCCTGCAGTCCTGCTATTGCTGCCAGGATATTTAGTTGCTCCAACTCTTTGTGCATTCCTGACTCCCCTCATCCCACCTACACTGGAAAATCTCCTAAACCTCCTCTCTTACCCTTGTCTCCTTAAAATCCACCTCTACCGGAGGTTTGCATGGCACCTTCCCACAGTTTCTCTGGCTCAACATCTAATCTGTTTGACTGCGCCTGTATTGAAGTGTCTTTAGGGGTTCTTTTTTTCTCAACCTTAGAAAATGACAGGGTTGATGGGTCTTGCTGTGGCCCAGAATCCTCGTGAGATGTTGAGAGTTTTGTACTCCAGAATTCTTACTATCCTGGAAATCTATCCATCAAGGTGCAGCCTATAGAAAGTACACTGAGCAGACCATCAACGAACGGTTTCACTTGGTAAAATCGGAGCATGATGTTCAAAAACCAGAAGACAAAATCAGCTGTGGGCAGATAGAGGAAGTCATTTCACAGGCTGAGAATGAGCTTTCTCTGGCATATGAAATGGCCAAGTGGAAACCTCAGGAACCCTTAATAGAAGGAGCCCCTCACAATCAATGGAAATGGTGGGCGGCACAGTGGCACAATGGTTAGTGCTGCTGCCTCAGCGCCAGGGACCTGGTTCGTTTCCTGGTTGGGTCACTGTCTGTGCGGAGTCTGCACGTTCCCCCCCGTGTCTGCGTGGGTTTCCTCCGGGTGCTCCGTTTTCATCTCACAGTCCGAAAGAGATGCTGGTTAGGTGCATTGGCCATGCTAAATTCTCCCTCAATGTACCCAAACAGGCACTGGAGTGTGACAATGAGGGGATTTTCACAGTAACTTCATTGTAGTGTTAATGTAAGCCTACTTGTGACACGAATAAAATAAACTTTAACTTTAAATAGGCAGAACCCCTCTCAATCAATGGAAATGGCCAATTTAAACTTTATGGTAAATTACATTGCTTTATTTGGCAAACCATATTCTGTCAATGGATGTTATTAAAATGAATCTCTGAAACTTAAAAATGGCAAATGTGAATGACAAATGTTGACCATTTTTTTCCTCCTTTATCTGTTACAGTATTGATTTAACCGGTCCGGATGCGATCATTTGCAGTGACATCAAATATGTATTTGTTCTAAACTCAGCACACCAAGTTGACTGCAGCGTGGAAGCGGCTGACTGCTATTCGTGTAGCATTTTGCCTCGGACAGTTTAATTTTGGAGACTGTTGGTGAGCCACGCAGATGCTGAGGGGTAGCTGGGGGTCCGGGGCTGGGGTAGGGATGGGGTGTGGGCTGCTGTGCTGGAAAGTTTTTTGGGGATACAATGAGAGAGTTAAAGAGGAGTGAACTGTGAGTGGGTGACGCAGCCAGGAGCTTGCAGCTGCCTCTCACTTCTTTGCTCTCTGGAGCTGCACAGAGAGGGGAGGGAAAGAAGAAGCCTCTCTGAATGAACCATGTGCTGAGATGCAACGCAACAGCTCGGAGAACCTGACAGCCCCCCATGGGGAGGAGGAAGGTGGGGGAACCTCCAGCCCCAGGGCCATGGAGGAGCTGGTGGTCAGCTGGGCTTTCGGCACGGTGCTGTCCTTCATGTGGGTGACCGGGGTGGCGGGCAATGTGTACACCCTGGTGCTGATGTGCCAGTCCATGAGGTCTGCCGCCTCCATGTACATCTCCATCGTCAACCTGGCGCTGGCTGACCTGCTGTACCTCTCCACCATCCCCTTCATCGTCTGCACCTACTTTGTCAAGAGCTGGTACTTCGGGGACCTGGGCTGCCGCCTGCTGCTGAGCCTGGACCTGCTCACCATGCACGCCAGCATCTTCACCCTGACCATCATGTGCACCGAGCGCTACCTGGCCGTGGCCAAGCCGCTGCACACGGCCAGGCGCTCCAAGGGCTACAGGAAGGCGATGGCCGGAGCTGTCTGGCTGCTCAGCCTGCTGCTCAGCCTGCCCCTCATGAGCATGGTGAGGCTGCAGGAAAGCCGGCGGGACAACGGCAGCCTCCGGCGGATGTGCGCCCCCACCTGGAGCCGGCAGTCTTACACCGTCTACCTGACGGTGCTGTTCAGCACCAGCATGCTGGCCCCCGGCCTCATCATCGGCTACCTGTACACCCAGCTGGCCCGCACCTACCTGCACTCCCAGCGCCACAGCCTGGCCCCCCGGGCCAACAGGGGCTCCTGCAAGCAGCGGGTGGTCCTCATGATCTTCAGCATCGTGCTGCTGTTCTGGGCTTGCTTCCTGCCCTTCTGGGTCTGGCAGCTGATCCGCCTCTACTGCAAGTCCCTGAAGCTCAGCCTCCACACTGTGACCTGCATCAACTACTTCATGACCTGCCTGACCTACAGCAACAGCTGCATCAACCCTTTCCTCTACACCCTGCTCACCAAGAACTACAAGGAGTACCTGAAAAACAGGCACAGACACTTGCACAGGTCTCGCTCCACCTCCTTTAAGAGGAACTCCAATCTCCGGCCATCCATTAAGTCCATCTCCTCCTGTAACCAGTACAGCAACTCTTCTGAAACACTGGCCATGGCTCATTTGAAAGGATCCAAATGACAGAATTCCTGATTACAGATGGAAGCTTGTTTGGGCTGTTTGGGTGAGTCTTTTTAAAATAATTTTATTCCTATCACAAGTCGGCTGACATTCACCATGCAATTAAGTTGCTGTGAAAATCCCCTAGTCGCCACACTCCGGCGCCTGTTTGGGTGACACTGAGGGAGAATTTAGCATGGCCAATGCACCTAACCAGCACGTCTTTTGGACTGTGGGAGGAAATCAGAGTACCCGGAGGAAACCCACGCAGACACGGGGGGAACGTGCAGATTCCCCACAGGCGGTGCCCCAAGCTGGGAATCGAACCCAGGTCCCTGGCGCTATGAGGCAGCAGTGCTAACCAGCGTGTCACTGTGGAGACCCAAAGTGCTGCCCATAAGTAAGCAGCTCTAATTGAACTCCAGGTTCTGTTGTGTCCTCTTTGAAAAGTAACCAGGAATAGAGCAGCTTTAGACAATAAATACATTTTTAAAAAAGCAGCAGAGGAATTTTTAAGATGATTTTACAAAGCATTTCTGTAGCTTATGTCAGAAGATCAAATGGGAGGTTCGTAACATGGGTTGAGCAGATTTTTAAAATTAAAATCTGACATTAAAACAATGGTAGCTTTGACAGAGGGTCATCTGGACTCAAAACGTCAGCTCTTTCCTCTCCTTACAGATGCTGCCAGACCTGCTGAGATTTTCCAGCATTTTCTCTTTTGGTAGGAACCTGTGGCCTGGGAGCCACATGTGGCCCATCTAGGTTCTGAGTGCGGCCCACTAGACATTTGGTCGACTGTTGCCCAAGCTTAGGCTTGCCACTTTCCACTGATTTCCTTCCACATTGTTATTTTCCTACTGTTATGACTGAAGTGGAACATACATAAAGCAAGGGGCAAGTGAAGTGAGGTGCATGTTGATTGCTCACAACACCGACTGTGAGAGCCGTGCGCTCTCTCGGTGTCCGAAGTATAAATATTTCTTTTGATTTTACCATTTGGAGTTGATGATAGCTGTATTAGTATCTAATGATGAAGTATATTCTATAACTTAGTATGAAATATTCGGCATGTAGTAAATGTATTTAATCTCATCTAAGGGGTCATGGTTAGTGAACAAGCCTGATTTCAATCTTGTAGCCCTTTGAGATGAAGGAGGGCCACTCTTGCGGCCTACTCACTAACCTAGGCTGTGTGTTACTGGATTAAAATATGAACAAATTGGAGTTAGAATGAATTTTTAAAACTGCAGCTGGTATAAAATCCCAGAACACTACACTGACTTGTCCAGGGATATTTCTCAGTTACACACGCTTGTTAATACTTCTCTACATTTTCTCTCCAATTATTGGATTAAAGCAATGGTAAATAATTCTCACACTGCTCCTTTAAGTGAGTACATCTTTTAAATTAAAGCAGTCGTACAAAGGAAAAAGAAAATCCCAGGCTGTATGTATCTTCCTTTGAAATTCACCTTTTAATGCACCTACTTGCTGTGCAATATCCTTAAATGATCAAAGTTCAGTATTAAAATATCACATTTCTTGAATCAAAGGAAAACATGCATCATTTGGACTTTTCAATATTTTATCTGCCAAAGAAACCATAAATCAGCCAAAAACAAGTGAGATTTTCAACTTGAAAGTATGTTTTCACTAGTTCTAATCTGCAGTAATGAGAAGCCACCTATTTAAAAAGTATGTAGGGATCATACATGGTTAGAATGCAGGCAGATTTTGATTGCAAAGGAATGTCTGGAAAATTGTTTGGTACACATCTGACCTCCCTCACTGCCCCAGATGATTACAATATACCTTCATTCGAAGTGTCCATGAATAATGTATTCGCAGAACACTTACTTCCATCACAGTCGAGAAATTTAGCTTCATAAGAATTTTCCATCATAATTCAATTTTAGAAACATTTCCACAAATAATTTGACTGTAAATCTAAGAAAGTCCTGTATGTAAACTGCATACAATTTTCTTTTCCACATTCCATCATGGGGACAAAGTCTAAGAAGTAATGGAAGATGTCTGGTAAATAAAGGCTTTGAATGGAATTTGCCCGACATCTTCTTATGAGTCTGCTTAGTGGGTTAGAACTTCCAATAAGCAACACTACAGAAAGGTCACTGCCATTGTAGTAAAGCTTGTATGTTAAAATTCAGATGCTTGTTCTGCAAGAAAAAGTGTAATGTAGAATAATCAAATGTATGCTATGTGCATGGGAGGGAGTGCTTAAGTGCCACATGTAGGTTTTTAAGTTAAGTTAATGTATTGGTCACAAGTAGGCTTACATTCATACTGCAATGAAGTTACTGTGAAAAATCCACTAGTCGCCACATTCTGGCACCTATTCAGGTACACTGAGGGAGAATTTAGCATGACCAGTTCACCTAACCTGCACATCTTTTGGACTGTGGGAGGAAACCAGAGCCCCCCTAGGAAACCCACACAGACACAGAGAGAATGTGCAAACTCCACACAGGCAGTGACCCAAGCCGAGAATTGAACCTGGGTCCCTGGCGCTGTGAGGCAGCAGTGCTAACCACTGGGCCACCATGTCGCCCCTTTTGGTATGAACATGATATTCTGCAATTAAATAATGTGGTTCAATTGAGAGCTACTATGTACAGTTTCTGTAAAGAGGTATATTTCTGAACTACTGAATCACTGAGATAGTTCTTTTTGCTTCTTAGCATACATGCTAACTTCAAAATAACGTGCTATTTGCTATTGAAATGACATGTAGGAAAAGTGGCAAAACTATTCCTTGAATTATATATTTTTTGCAAACTATTACTGTCATCCCAACTTTATATCTAACATTAAAGGTACCCACACAGAAGAACACACAAGAAATAGAAGCAGGAGTTGGCAACCAGACCCTTCAAGCCTGCCCTGCCACTCAGTACAATCATGGCTTGCCCTAAAGAACACTAATAAGCAATTTTTGCACATTAGACTCAACTACCAGTTGAAGAAGAAATGTATTATCCCTCGTGAGGCTGGTCAGGTTTCTAAGAGACAAATTGTCACGTTTTCCACTAATTGAAGACAAACAAGGTAGGCCTTTTGAAGGGAAAGGTAGAGTATTCAAAACTAATGGGCTCTTGGTGACAAAAGAAATTAAAAAGTTTAAATAAAACTGGAGGATAAAAATCCAGGAGCAAGATCCAACTAATGATCAGGAAGATTACAGACAGTGCAGGAAGGAATTGAAAAAGCCAATAAGGGAAACAAAGGGAGGTTACAAGAAAAAGACTAGAAGTAAATCTTAAATACAACCCTTAAAATTCTTACATCATCTGAAGTAAGCAACAGTTAGTGGAAAAGTTCATTCTATAAAATACTCAAAGAAAAATCTTCACACAGAGGCAGAAGGTATGGCTAAAGTATTAAATGAAGACTTCACATCTGTCTTCCTAAAGGAAGCAGGAGATGTGAACGTTTTACTAAAAGGAGAACGAGTTACAGACAGGATAAAAACAGATAGTAAAACAGAATTAACTTTGCTGTAAATTGGTAAGCCACCGGGAATGGATGAAATGCAAAAAGCAAAATGGTGGGAATAGCAGAAGTGTTGGTCACCTTGTTGGAATTGAGCTGGAAGACTGGAGCGTTGCCAATGTTATATTACAATTGAAAAAAGGGGGGAGGGATAAGGCAGGAACCGATGACCCCTCAGCCTAATATCAGTCATACGGGAAGATATTGGAAACCATTATTTTGGACAAGATAAACTTCCATTTGGAAAGACATAGGTTAATGAACAAGAAGCATCATGATTTACTAAAGATATTTCATTTCTGACTAAATGATTGAATTATTTGATCAGGTTACAGAAGGTTGATCAATAATAGTCTAATAGATGGTGTAAAGGTGGACTTTGCAAAGCTATTTGACAAAGCGGATGCTTGCTAAGAAGATGGAAACCCATGGGATGTAAGGGAAAATGGCAGTGTGGTCACAGAGTCAGCTCAGTGATAAGATGCAGGATGGCACAGTGGTTAGCACCTCTGCCTCACAGCGCTAGGGACCAGGGTTCAATTCTGGTCTCAGGTCAGTGTCTGTGTGGAGTTTGCATGTTCTCCCCGTGTCTGCGTGGATTTCCTCCGGCTGCTCTGGTTTCCTCCCACACTCCAAGGATGTGTGGGTTAGGATGATTGGCCATGCTAAATTGACCCTAATGTCAGGGGGAATAGCAGGGTAAGTATGTGGGGTTACAGGATTAGGGTGGGGTTGTTGTTGGTGCAGGCTGGATGGGCTGAATGGCCTCCTTCTGCACTGGAGGGATTCTATGAAAGTACTGGGTGATTTTTTCAGACTGGGAGATAGTTTGTGGTGAGTGAATGAATGAATGAATGATTTTCAGACTTGGCAAGGGTTTGCAGCAGTGTTCCTAGATCTTAAATCTTTTCACAAACGACATAGATGGGTATTGTGAGCAGAATTATCAAGTCTGCAAATGATATAGCGCTTGCCAACATGCAGATAGTGATTAAGATAATTGTAGACTTCAGGATGACAGGCAGAATGGTGAACTGGGCAGAAACATGACAGCTGGAGTTTAACGCAGAGAAGTATGAAATAATACACTTTGCAAGGACGGACATGGAAAGACAATACACTATAAACTGTATGAGTTTTAAAAGTGCAGATGAGCAGGAAAATCTTAGTGTTCATGAACACAGATCCATAAAAGGTGGCAGGACAGATGGATAAAAGTGGTTAAACATACATGGGACTTATTGGGTTTATATACGGAGACAGACTATAAAAGCAAATAGATGGTTCTGGAATAATAGTATGAACATATGATTTAGGAGTAGAAATCATACTCCTATTCAGGCCATTCAACCCCTGGAGCCTGTTCTGCCATTCAGTAAAATCATGGCTTTTAATTAATTTTTCTGCATGTGGGCATCACTGGCTAGACCAACATTTATTGCCCATCCCTAATTGCCCTTGAGAAGGTGGCGGTGAGCTTCCTTCTTGAACCACTGCAGTCCCAGTGCTGTAGGTACACCCACAGTGCTGTTAGTGAGAGAGTTCCAGGATTTTGACCCAGCAACAGTGAAGGAACATCGATATACTTCCAAGTCAGGATGGTGAGTGGCTTGGAGGGAACCTCCAGGTGGTGGTGTTCCCAGATACTTGCTGCTCTTGTCCTTCTAGATGGTAATGGTCATGGGATTGGAAGGTTTTGCCTAAAGGGCTTTGGTGAGTTCCTGCAGTGCATCTTGTAGATGGTGCACACTGCCACTACAGTGCATCAGTGGTGGATGGATTGAATATTTATTGGAAGGGGCAGCAATCAAGTGGGTTGCTTTGTCTTGGATGGTGTTAAGCTTTTGAGTGTTGTTGGAGCTGCACTCATCTAAGCAAGTGGAGAGTATTCCATCACACTCCTGACCTGTGCCTTATTGATGCTGGGCTTAGGAGGTGAGGTGAGTTACTTGCCACAGGAGGTGAGATACTTGCCACAGGATTCCTAGCCTGCTCCTGTCGCCACAGTATTTACATGGCGAGTCCAGTTCAGTTTCTGCTGTTTACGCCAAGATGTTGAAAGTGGGGGATTCAGCGATGGTAATGTAATTGAATGTCAAGGAGCGATGGTTAGATCCTCTCTTGTTGGAGATGGTCATTGCCTGGCCCTTGTGTGGTATGAATGTCACTTGTCACTTGTCAGCTTAAGCTGGACATGGTCCATGTCTTGCTGCATTTGGACACAGACTACTTCAGTATCTGAGGAGTCGCAAATGGTGCTGAAGATTGTGCAATCATTAGCAAACATCTCCACAGCTGACCTTATGATGGAAGGAAGGTCATTGATGAAGCAGCTGTTGATGGTTGGGCCGAGGACACTATCCCTGAGGGACTCCTGCAGATGTCCAGGAACTGAGATGACTGACCTCGAACAACCACAACCATCTTCCCTCGTATCAGGTATGACTCCAACCAGCAGAGTTGTACCCTGATTGTTATTGACTCCAGTTTTGCAAGGGGCTTCCTGAGGTCACACTCAGTCAAATGCTGCCTTGATGTCAAGGGCAATCACTCTCACTTCACTTCCTAAGCTCAGCTCTTTATTTCATGTTTGAACCAGGCCGTATTGAGATCAGGAGTTGAGTGATCCTGGGGGTTCACAAACTGAGCATCCGCGAACAGGTTATTGCAGAGTGAGTGCTACTTGATAGCACTGCCAATGACCCCTTCCATCACTTTACTGATGACCAAGAATAGACTGATGGAATGGTAATTGGCTGGGTTGGATTAGGCCTGTTTCTTGTGTACAGGACATACCAGGGAAAGTTTCCATATTTTCGTATTGTAGCTTTTTTTTAAATTTGTGGAACATGGGCATCTCTGGCTGGCCAGCATTTATTGTCCATCCTTAATTGCCTGAGGGCAATTGAGAGTCAACCACATTGCTGTGGATCTGGAGTCACATGTAGACCAGACCAGGTAAGGAAGGAAAATTCCTTCCCTAAAGGACATTAGTGAACCAGATGGGTTTTCTGACAACCAACAATGGTTTCATGGTCATTAGTAGATTCTTAGTTAATGGAACAGCTTGGCTAGGGGCATAGCAAGTTCTGGAGCACAAGTACTCAGTACTATTGCCAGAATATTGTCAGGGTTTATAGCCAGTGCCTTAAGCCAATTCTTGGCTTATCACATATGTCGATATACTACGAATCACAGTGTGTGGAAATTACCTTGTTAAGATAATTGATAATTAAACATGGTGATATACAAATAGAGACAGCTGGAACACTTTGGGTGGAGAGTTTCCTGTAGGTTCGTAGCACTGAGGAAATGTTATTCAATAAACCTGCTTGAATCTAGAGACCTGACTTGATTGATTCTTCCACCATCGCCTCTAATTGTGAGTAACAACATGGAGTGAATCAAATTGGCTGAAGACTGGCATCAGTGATGCTGGGGACCTCAGGAGAGGGATGTGTTGACTGGGAGTGTCTCGGAGGGGAGTGTTGAACTGTTGGAGAAAATCTCTATTACAAGGGAGGAAGTGTTAGGTTTGTTAGAGAATATAAAGACTGACAAAGCCCCAGGGCCTGATGGAATCTATCCAAGGCTGCTCAGGGAGACGAGAGATGAAATCGCTGGGCCTCTGATGCAAATCTTTGTCTCGTCACTGGACGCAGGTGAGGTCCCAGAGGATTGGAGGATAGCTAATGTGGTCCTGTTATTTAAGAAGGGTAGGAAGGATAACCCGGGTAATTATAGGCCGGTGAGCTTGACGTCCGTGGTGGGGAAGTTGTTGGAGAAGATTCTTAGAGATAGGATGTATGCGCATTTAGAAAGGAATAAACTCATCAACGATAGTCAGCATGGTTTTGTGAGAGGGAGGTCATGCCTCACTAACCTGGTGGAGTTTTTTGAAGTGACCAGAATGGTTGACGAGGGAAGGGCCATGGATGTCGTCTATATGGACTTTAGTAAAGCGTTTGACAAAGTCTCTCATGGTGAAAAAGGTTGGATCTCATGGGATAAAGGGGGAGGTGGCTAGATGGGTGGAGAACTGGCTTGGTCACAGAATACAGAGGGTGGTAGTGGAAGGGTCTTTTTCCGGCTGGAGGCCTGTGACTAGTGGTGTTCCGCAGGGCTCTGTATTGGGACCTCTGCTGTTTGTGATTTATATAAACGATCTGGAAGAAGGTGTAACTGGGGTGGTCAGTAAGTTTGCGGACGACACAAAATTGGCAGGACTTGCAGATAGTGAGGAGCATTGTCAGAAGCTACAGAAGGATATAGATAGGCTGGAAATTTGGGCAAAGAAATGGCAGATGGAGTCCAATCCTGATAAATGTGAAGTGATGCATTTTGGTAGAAATAATGTAGGGAGGAGCTATACGATAAATGGCAGAACCATAAAGGGTGTAGAGACGCAGAGGGACCTGGGTGTGCAAGTCCACAGATCCTTGAAGGTGGCATCACAGGTGGAGAAGGCATATGGCATGCTTGCCTTTATAGGACGGGGCATAGAGTATAAAAGTTGGGGTCTGATGTTGCAGATGTATAGAACGTTGGTTCGGCCGCATCTGGAATCTGCATCCAGTTCTGGTCGCCACACTACCAGAAGGACATGGAGGTTTTGGAGAGAGTACAGAGGAGGTTTACCAGGATGTTGCCTGATATGGAGGGGCTTAGTTATGAGGAGAGATTGGGTAAACTGGGGTTGTTCTCCCTGGAAAGACGGAGGATGAGGGGAGACTTAATAGAGGTGTATAAAATTATGAAAGGCATAGATAGGGTGAACGGTGGGAAGCTTTTCCCCAGGTCGGTGGTGACTTCACGAGGGGTCATAGGTTCAAGGTGAAGGGGGGGAGGTTTAACACAGATATCAGAAGGGCATATTTTACACAGAGGGTGGTGGGGGCCTGGGATGCGCTGCCAGGCACGGTGGTGGAGGAGGACACACTGGGAACGTTTAAGACTTATCTAGATAGCCATATGAACGGAGTGGGAATGGAGGGATACAAAAGAATGGTCTAGTTTGGACCAGGGAGCGGCACGGACTTGGAGGGCCAAAGGGCCTGTTCCTGTGCTGTATTGTTCTTTGTTCTTTGAAGTGGACAGGTTCACATTTTCTGACATCATATTCCATCTGCCAAAGTTTTATCCGCCCAGTTAACCTAGCTATATCCTTTGACATGGTGGTAGAAAGTGATGCATGGTGACCATGAACCCCACCTGGTTCAACAATGTCCTTCAGGAAAGGAAATCTGCCATCCTCACCTGGCCTAGCTTACACATGACTCCAGACCCACTGAAATGTATTTGACTCTTAATTACTCTCCAAGACAATTAAGGATGGGCAGCAAATGCTATCCTTGCCATGATGCTCCCATAATAAAGAACTCCATAAATTATTGATTATATCTCGCTAGCCTCGTCTAGAGCCTTGGTGACAATTCTGGCACCACATTTCCGGAAAGATGTACTAGCCTGAGAAAGGGTATGGAGGTGGTTTAAAAAGAAAAGACTTGCCGTTATTTATAAAGCACCGTGACTTCAGGACAGCTTAAAGTGCTTCACAGCACTTGAAGTGCATTCATTGAAGCAATGTAGGAAAGACAGCTGTTATCTTGTACTTAGCGAGCTCAGACAAACAGCAAAGTACAATTGGCCCGATAATCCTTTTCTGTGATGTTAACGGATGGATAACTATTAGCCAGGGTAACTCCCCTGCCCTTCTTCAAAATAGTGTCGTGGGATCTTTTAATTAAATGGGGCCTCAGTTTAGCATACCTTACGAAAGATAGCACCAGGGATATGGGCCAAATGCGGGCAATTGGGATTAGCTTAGGGGTTTTAAAAAAAAGGGCGGCATGGACAAGTTGGGCGGAAAGGCTTGTTTCCATGCTGTAAACCTCTATGACTATGACCTCTATGACCTCACAGTGCGGCACCCCCTCAGCACCACACTGGGGTGTCAGCCTAGATTTCTATGTTCTGTGGAGTCCTTGATCCCAAAATCTTCTGACTTAAATGCTTCCCATAGAGTTATAGGTCTACATTAACAAGGATGAGGAGTTTTGTAATGAGGAGGGAGTACTGAGAGGCTTTAACAAGCTAGATGGAAAAACAGTTCCTTCTGTTGACTGAATGAATAACCATATGTCATTGAATTAAAATAACACTTGCATTTATAAAGTGTCTTTAATGCAATAAAATGTCCCAAGGCCCCTTAATAATTGGCAACAATTGCCATAAGATTTAGAGAGGAGATAAGGAGAAATTATTTCAAAGATGTCAGGATCTGGGACGCTGCACCAGAAAACATGGTGGAAGCCAATTCTATAAATACGTTTCAAAGAGAGTTGAGGCTGAGAAACGTACAAACAGAAAGCGGAGTTTGGGACTAAGCATGACTGTGCTTTCAGAGCCAGCATAGGCATTACAACCCAATGGCCACCAGTGGTTCCAGGGTTTCTAATGTGAAGGACAGTCACTCACTTGAACTTAGAATGCCAAAGCTATAGAGTGGGCCACTGATGTGCGGGTTAGGTTGATTGGCCATTCTAAATTGCCCTTAGTGTCCTGAGATGTGTAGGTTAGAGGGATTAGTGGGTAAATATGTAGGGATATGGGGCTAGGGCCTGGGTGGGATTGTGGTCGGTGCAGACTCGATGGGCCGAATGGCCTCTTTCTGTACTGTAGGGTTTCTATGATTTCTATGGAGCAAAACACACTTTTAAAGGCTCCATGTGTACATGAACCCTCAGAAGCCAAGGGGACCATAGGCAGTTTGTTCATGGCCATTTGATTTTATACAAAAATATATACTCAAAACAATTACATTTGACTCTGTTTATATAATTCAAAAAATCTTAAACATAGCTTGAGAAAGAGTGCAGCATTTCACAATTGTGCACTTTGAATCCCTGTGAAACTGATTTGAATAGTCAGATTAATTTAATGTAATTTTGCGTTCGTAAGGTAACCTGATCCAAAGCAATTAAGATATGTCCAAATAACTCTCCTGCCATTCAGCACAATATTTCAATTACGCAAATGTTTACCTAATTCAGGTACGGAGCGTTAGACTATTTACATGAAGGGTTCTGAGTGCTTGTGTATGATAATGTTCCTATTTTTATAGTGTCATATTTGTAGTATCTTGTATGTGAGGATGTAATTCAGTGTGTTGCATACTCTTTGCTTTGATTTGATTTATTATTGTCACGTGTTAGCATACAGTGAAAAGTACTGTTTCTTGCACACTATACAGACAAAGCATACCGTTCATAGAGAAGGAAAGGAGCGAGTGCAGAATGTAGTGTTACAGTCCTAGCTGGGGTGTAGAGAAAGATCAACTTAATGTGAGGTAGGTCCGTTCAAAAGTCTGATGGCAGCAGGGAAGAAGCTGTTCTTGAGTCGGTCGGTACGTGTCCTCAGACATTTGTATCTTTTTCCTGATAGAAGAAGTGGGAGAATGTCCGGGGTGCGTGGGGTCTTTAATTATGCTGGCCGCTTTTCCGAAGCAGCGGGAAGTGTAGACAGTGTCAATGGATGGGAAACTGGTTTATGTGATGGATTGGACTTCGTTCACGATCCTTTGCAGTTTCTTGTGGTCTTGGATAGAGCAGGAGCCATACCAACCTGTGATACAACCAGAAAGAATGCTTTCTATGGTGCTATGTGATTCAGGGCTTTACACAGCCTGAACCTGCCTGACCATGGAATCTAATACCTCTGGTGGGAAGCTGACAGGGCGTTAGATGAATGGAAACAGCATCATCTGCAATCTGCCCTCCAAGTCACAAACCATCATGACTTGGATCTATATCACTGTTTCTTCACTGTTGCCAGATCACAACCTGGACCTCCCTTCCTAACAGCATTGTATTCAGGGAATGAGCACAGTGCAAAGTCATGCAAAGGCAAAACAACTTGCATTTGTATATAAAATGAAACAAAATGCTGGAAATGCTCAGCAGATTTGGCAGCGTCTGGAGAGAGAGAACCAAAGTTAATGGGTTGAATTCTCTGAATGGTGTAGGGCTGGAGGAAATTAGAAATAACGATGCAATATTATGCAGGGATTTGAAAACTAGGATGAGAATTTAGGAGATCTCAGTGGGTAGTAGCAATGCACCGCTGTGTGTAGCTAGATGCTTCAAACTCAAGTCCCACTGCAGGACTGGATGACCAGGGAACAACTGTTGTGATGCAGTTCAAACAGATTTATAACCAGCCTGCTAATCTTTCCAATACTTCTGCCGTATTCCCCAAAGGGAAGAAAGTGTGTGTGAAGGTACAAGACATGAGTTTTAATATCATGTCATTTCCAGACCAGGAGCCGATGTAGGTCATACAGTACAAGGGTGATGGCTGAATGGGACATGGTAAGTTAGGATCTGGGAGAATGGAACATGATTAGTTAAGATATGGGAGAATGGAGCATGATTAGTTAGGATATGGGAGAATGGGACATGGTTAGTTAGAAAATGGGTGAATGGGACATGGTTAGTTAGGATCTGAGAGAATGGGACATGGTTAGTTAGGATATGGGTGAATGGGACATGGTTAGTTAGGATATGGGTGAATGGGACATGGTTAGTTAGGATATGGGTGAATGGGACATGGTTAGTTAGGATATGGGTGAATGGGACGTGGTTAGTTAGGATATGGGTGAATGGGACATGGTGATTTAGGATCTGGGCAGTAGATTTTTGTATGAATTCAAGTTTATTCTTTCATGAGATTTGAGTATCACCCCAGCATTGTTACACAACCCTAATTGCCCTTGAAAAGGTAGCAGTGAGCTGCCTTTTTGCATCCCTGTTCTCCACATAGTGTAGGCACACTCACAATGCTGTTAGGAAGGGAGGTCCAGATTGTGATTTGGCAACAGTGAAGAAACAGTGATATAGATCCAAGTCAGGATGGTTTGTGACTTGGAGGGCAGCTTGCAGATGATGCTGTTTCCATTCATCTAATGTCCTTGTCCTTATACAGGTTTGGAAGGTGTTGTCAAAGGAGACTTGACAATTTGCTGCTTATAGATGGGACAGGCAGTTGCCACATTGTATTGATGGGGGAGGGAGTGAATGTTTACGGTGGTGGATGAGTGCCAGTCAAGCTGTTGCTTTGTCCTGGTTGAAGTTGATCTTTTTGGAACTGCACTCACCCAGTCATCTGCATTCCATCACACTCCTGATTTGTCTCTTGTAGATGGTGGACAGCTTTTGGGGAGTCAGAAAGTGAGTTATTCACCACGGACTTCCCAGCATCTGACCTGCCCTTGCAGCCACAGTATTTATCAGCTGGTCCAGTTAATTTTCTTCCTGATCATGGGGGATTCATCAATGGCAATGCCGTTAAATGTTAAAAGAAGATGATTGTGTCATTTCTTATTTATTGCTGTGTTGCTATTGCTCTGATCTTACCCTACTTTACAACACACTTTCTGTAATTGCCCTCTCGTTGTGAGGGGACCGGGAGGCTGCATGGTCACCTTTTGTTGGAGATGGTCATTGCCTGGCACTTGTGTAGTGTGAATGTTAATTGCCATTAATCAGTCCAAGCCTGAAAACTCTCCAGATCTTGCGACATGTGGACATGGACTGCTTCAATATCTGCAGAGCTGTGAATGGTGCTGAATATTTTAAAATCATCAGTGAACATCTGATGAATCAGCTGAAGAGGTTTGGGCCAAGGATACTACCCTGAGGAACTCCTACAATGATGTCCTGTGGCTGAGATGATTAACCTCCAACAACCACAACAATCTTCCTTTGTGCTAAGTATGATCCTAACTAGTGGAGAGCTTTACCCCTTGATTCCCATTGACTTTGATTTTGCAAAGGCTCCTTGATGCCACACTTGGTCAAATGTTGTTGTGATATCAAGGCTATCATATTCAATCTCAATTTGAATGACATATGTCCATAAACAGATTATTATTATTGGTTTGAAACATAGAACATAGAACATAACAGTACAGGAACAGGCCCTTCGGCCCGCAATATTGTGTCGAACATGATGCCAAATTAAACTAATCCCTTCTGCCTGCCCTTGGTCCAAGTGCCATTATTTCTTGCATATTCATGCGCTTATCTAAAAGCCCCTTAAACACCCCTATCATATCTGCCTCCACCACCATCCCTGGCAGTGCGTTCCAGATGCCCACCACTCACTGTGTAAAAAAGTTACCCCTCACATCTCCTTTAAACTTTCCCCCTCTCACCTAAGTGCGTACCCCCTACTCCCAGACATTTCAACTCTGGGAAAAAGATTCTGACCGTCAATCCTATCTATGTCTCTCATAATTTTATAGACTTCAATTGTGTCTACCCTCTGCCTTCACTGCTCTAGAGAAAACAACCCTAGTTTGTCCAACCTCTCCTTATAGCTTATCCCCTCTAATCCAGGCAGCACCCTGGGTAAACCTCTTCTGCACTCTCTCCAAAGCCTCCACTTAGGGGTGATCTAATAGAGGTCTATAAAATAATGAGGGGCATAGATAAGGTAAATAGTCAACATTTTTTTTCAAAGGTAGGGGAGTCTAAAACTAGACGGCATAGGTTTAAGGTGAAAGGGGAGAGATACAAAAGGGTCCAGAGGGGCAATTTTATCACACACAGGATGGTGAGTGTCTGGAATGAGCTGCTAGAGGTAGTAGCAGAGGCGGCTACAATTGTGTCTTTTAAAAAGCATTTTCACAGTTACATGGGTAAGATTGGTATAGAAGGATATGGGCCAAATGTGGGCAATTGGGACTAGCTTAATGGTTAAAAACTGGGCGGCATAGACAAGTTAGGCCAAAGGGCCTGTTTCCAAGCTGTAAACCGCTATGACTTTATCCTTCTTGTAATGTGGCGACCAGAATTGAATGCAATACTGTAAGTGTGGTCTAATCAAAGAAACAAAATTAAAGACAAAATATTAAGTGTTAATTTTTCAAACCTGCAACTAGCAGCTTCCTTATAACCTATCGTCGTAGGTCAGATTCCCCATGTTAGACACAACTGTTATTCTGCCACTACAAGGGGGTGCAAGATGCATTTGCTCTGTCTCATCAGGTTCATTAAAGGTCAACTATTCCTAACATATCCTCAGGTCAATTAACTTATAGCTTGATCGATTTCAAAGAGATTTTTACTTTGGCTCTCTTTAATATGTGTCTTTTGAAAACATGGTGTAAAAGTTATGTAGGAGACTTGAGGTATCACTGACTTCTCATAAACCATATTCATGTTTCAAAGAGTCCATACTCAAAGTTGTTTCTTTATGTCTTTTCCTTCCACAGTGTTTGCAATTTCCTCCTCACGGGAGCTCGAGAAAATTTTTATGCTCCAGATATCCAACCATTCCTGCAGTAAAGTTTTGTTTTAAAGATGTTTAAAATGTCCCACTATCTGTTTATGATTATGTCTTTTAGAATCAAGCAAAAGTAATTAATTGGTCAAGTCACTGCTAGATCACTGGAAACAAGGCGGCACAGTGGTTAACACTGCTGCCTCACAGCACCAGGAACCAAGGTTTGATCCCTGGCTTGGGTCACTGTCTGGGTGGAGTTTGCACATTCTCCCCGTGTCTGCATGGGTTTCCTCCGGGTGCTCTGGTTTCCTCCGACAGTCCAAAGATGTGCAGGTTAGGTGCATTGGCCTAGCTAAATTGCCACTTAGTGTCCCGGGAAACGTAGGTTAGAGGGATAAGAGGGTAAATATGTGGAGTTACGGGGATAAGGCTGAGGTGGGATTGTTGTCGGCGCAGGCTCGATGGGCCAAATGGCCTCCTTCTGCACTGTAGGGACTCTATGATTCTAATACAATATCTTGGGATGTTCTCTTTTGAGAAAAGCAAAGTAAGGTTTGAGGCGAAAGGAGCATAAACTCTAATTTTTGTTGATTGATTAAGCTGCTCAGTTCAAGATTACGAAATAAAGGCTTTCTCTTCGAATCTCTGCACATTGAACAGGTTAAGAGAGAAAGATTTCCAGAAATTCTGACATCCCGGTCAAGAAATAGAGCAGACTCTAAATCAGTTTGAGAATCCTCTTCTCTGTCCAAAGTTTTTTTCCTCACAGTATTAACTCCCTGCTGGGGCATTGTCCTACACCCATTCCTAGCCCCTCTTGTCCAGGTGACTATCCATTTATGCATGAATTTCAAATGTGTTTGTTGGCCCTGTCAGGAGCCAAAGAATATCGTAACCCAGTGTGACAACACCCTCCTCCTTTATGTACCATCAATCATGGTAAGTAAGTCAATCTAGCATATAAGGCCATTTTTCTGACCCAGAAAATCATGTTTTTGCATACACTTAGCATTTATTTGGGACCCACTCTGTTCAGCCAAGGCATGCTGTACTCGCATTGGTAAACCTCAATTTTTCACTACACAAATGCATGTTTTACTAATTGACAACTTATAACTGGGCACAAGGGATCAAGCAGGTGACATGAGCTGTGCTTGGGAATTTAAGACACGCACACTCTTTGCATTGGATGCTGATGATGTTTCAGAATGGTATCCACCCCACATCCACTCCTTATGCCTGGCATATATGTTGACTCTAGTTTTGTAGAAACTTTTTGAGACTTCAGAGATCGAATTATATGTCAACGTCCACAGTAATTAATGCTAACAGCTACAAAGTAACTGTTTTCATCGAATCACAGTATTATGGAATCCCTACAGTGCAAAAGGAGGCCACTTGGCCCATTGAGTCTGCATTGACCACAATGAAATCAGTAAAAAAGATATGAAATCAGGAAGCAGTGATTGGGTGACATCAAACATGGGTTTCAAAACCTGAAGCTGAAAGGGAGAAAGCAAGATTCAAATAAGGATATCTTAGTTTTGAGATCCTGGGAAAGAATAGGTGGTGTGATGATTTGGTTTATAATCGACTCGTAACTGAGGCTATTTTTCATAGTGCTAGATTCTGTTCAAGTTATTTGTTTATGATTGATAGCTTAATACTGCAAAAATGACAACGGCAGATGAAATTCGATGCAGAGAAACGTGAAGTGATTCTTTTTGGTTCCAGGAACATGGGGAGTCGATATAAAATGAAGGGGACAACTCTAAAGTGGGTGTAAGAATGGCAGGACCTGGGTTTATATGTGCATAAATCATTGAGGGTGGCACAAATTTCTGTATTATTTTAAACCTCTAGGAACAGAATAGACTTTGACCACTTACTGGGTACTCACCAAATACGCACCAAAGAGATCACTTCCCCTTTAGCAGAGCAGGAAACAAATCCTACAGAGCGAACAAGTCAGAAAAAGCAAAAGAGTACCACCAACCTTCCTCAGCTCACCAAACTCTCACACACATCGAGGTCACACTCCAGTGATGGTCACATTGAGAATGTCTGAATTTATATGTTCTGAACAAGGGGATTCACTGAGCTCCACTACAGCAAAGACCAGTTCAAGCCAGTTTCCTTAATTAACTGTTGCAGCTGCCACTGGTGGACAGCTTCTATCTCCTTGTTTAAGCCCCTGGATGAGACTTATAATTTAAGCATTACACGCAGGAAAATTTTACATGTTAAATACAAACTTCAGGAAACGCAGTGAAGTCCAAAGATGTGCGGGTTAGGTTGATTGGCCAGGTTAAAAATTGCCCCTTAGAATCCTAAAATGCGTAGGTTGGGGGGATTAGTGGGTAAATATGTGGGGGTAGGGCCTGGGTGGGATTGTGGTCGGTGCAGACTCGATGGGCCGAATGGCCTCCTTCTGCACTGTAGGGTTTCTATGATTTCTTCTATGAAGGACATGCCCCTGTCTATATCAATGGTGGTAAAGCAGAGATGGCCAAGAGCTTCAAGTTTCTAGATCACCAACAATCTGCCCTGGACCCTCCATGCTAACGCTATAGCCAAGAAAGCCCATCAATGCCTTTACTTTCTCAGAAGGCTAAGCAAATTCAGCATGTCCACTCTGCCTCTCACCAATTTTTACAGATGCACCATAGAAAGCATCCTTTCCAGATGTATCACAGTTTGGTATGGCTGCTGCTCTGACCAAGACAGCAACAAACTACAAAGGGTTGTGAACGTAGCCCAGTCCATCACGCAAATCAACCTCCCATCCATTGACTCTGTCTACACTTATCGCTGCCTCGGGAAAGCAGCCAGCATTATCAAGGACCCCATGCACCCTGGACAAACTCTCTTCCACCTTCTTCCATCAGGAAAAAGATACAAAGCTCTGAGATTGCATACCAACTGACTCAAAAACAGCTTCTTCCCTGCTGTCATCAGATTTTTGAATGGTCCTATCGTATATTAAGCTGATCTCTCTCTTCACCCAATCTGTAACAGCAACACTATATTCTGCGCCCTTTCCTTCTCCCCTACGTACTCTATGAACGGTATGTTTTGTCTATATAGCGTGCAAGAAACAATACTTTTCACTGTATCCCAATACATGTGACAATAATAAATCAAATCAAATCAAAAACAAACAAATTAGAATTTTAGAAAGATATTTATGCTTCCCTCAGAACACCAAACTCTCACTCAGTTTGGGGTAGCACAGAAATTGTCTGACTTTGCACTTCACCAAGGTATTGGGCTTTCTCAGAAGACTTGCGGTACAGAGGGAGAGAAAAATACTTTGCATTGTGCATTGCTGAAAACAAAATAGGATTTTGGTCACTTGGGTTCTCTTTGTCTTGCTGCTTTATTTGTTAACAATGCGTTAGCAACCAATAAAGTAATTTTCTCTTCAATAAGGCAAATGGCATGTTAGCCTTTATTACAAAGGAGGTGGCAATGCAGGAATAATGAAGTCCTATTGGAGTTAGTCATAGAGTGTTACAGCACAAAAAGAGACCCTTCGGCCCATCATGTCTGCGCCGGCCATCAAGCACCTATCTATTCTAATCCCATTTTCCAGCACTTGGTCTGTAGCCTTGTATTCTATGGTGTTTCGTGTGCTCATCTAAATGCTTCTTAAGTGTTGTGAGGGTTCCCGCCTCGACCTTTCAAGCAGTGATTCCCATCACCATCTGGGTGAAAAAGTTTTTCCTCAAATCCCCTCTTAGGGTGGGAATTTCCAGCCGTGTTCGCCCCAAGACGGGAATTCCCACGCCGTGGTCAACCTTTGCATGGTCTGCCCCCGCTCACCACGATTCCTGTAGTGGGCGGGATGGGAAAATTCCATCCTAATTCTCCTGCTGCTTACCTTAAATCTGTGTCCTTTGGTTATTGGCCCCTCTACTAAGGGGAAAGAATCTTTCATATCTGTTCCATCTAAATCCCTCATAATTTTGTACACAGGTTGCAGAGGATTTTGGTGAGATCACATCTGAAGCTTTGTCTGCAGTTTTGGTCCCTACATTTAAGAAAAGATACATTTGCTTTGGAGGTTGTACCGCGAAGGTTCACTGAATCGGTATCTGGGATGAGGGGGTTTTCCAATGAGAGGCTGGGAAATCTGGATTTATTTTCTCTGGAGTTTAGAAGAAAGAGAGGTGATTTTATTGAAACGTACAAGATTCTGAAGGGGCTTGATAGGGTGGACACTGAGAGGTTATTTCCACTGATCAGGGAATCAAAAAAGCTGGGGCATAGTTTCGGGATAAGAGGCCAATCATTTTGGACTAAGATGAGGGGAAATTACTTTATTCAAAGGGTTGTGAATCTTTAGAATTCTCTATCCTTGAGTGTTATAGATACTCCATTGATGAATGCACTCAAGGCTGGGATAGACAGACTTTTGCTCCCTTGGGGAATCAAAGGATATGGGAAATGGACAAGGAATTGGAGTTGAAGCCCAAGATCAGCCATATGATCTTAATCAATGGTGGAGCAAGCTCAATGGGACATATGAGCCGGAACTCTACCACCTCGCCTGCCACGGAATCAGCGTGGGCGAGGGTCCGACAACGGAAATCTCCGTTCACCTCGGGCGGGAATTCCTGGTCTCGCCCGAGCGAGGCAGTAAAATCCCGCCCATGGTGTACTCCTGCTCCTATTTCCCATGTTCTTGCGTTCCTGTGATTTTTTTTTTCCTCCCTGAGCCATGGACAAATGAAGCCAGTTCTGAAACATTGAAGCTGCCACCTGACTGCAAGTAGAAAATTCAGCAGCGACTAGAACTTGAAACACGTTCCTTCCTCATTTGTGTGGCTTTCACACTCTGGATAAACTCACAGCAATGAGGAAAGCCTTACTCAAATTTTGGGGTCTGGCTTTGGCAATGCTGATTTAGCCAGAGGAACTAATAATAGTTACGAATGTCTTACCAACAAACAGAGTCCATTGAAGTACTCCCTATGTATATTTACTTGCCTACAACATTCAGTAACCAAGGAAATAAAGCATTCAATAAAAAAACAATTACACGTGCTGTACTTTGAGACTGTGCTTTTCCTTTTAACAGCTCAATAACAAACGCATAAGTACTGACATAGACATCCATAGGCCATTCAGATGAGTATGATGATCATGTGCCCAATGACTATGACCACTGCTCCTTTCTTTAAATGTACTAATCAGACAGGTAATTAACCATTGGACCACCCTGCATTGTAGAATGGTTGGGTTGGACATTAAGTTCGGGTTTCACATTATAAATTTCTAATAGGCTGTCACATTGCTGCATCCTGATCTTTAACCTGCCATTTTCCAATCTAGCAATAGCAATTTGCACAGAGAAGTATTAAGTCACATTACCATAAAGTTGATTTTTTGAGATTAGCTCTGTAATTGCCCACGTACAAATTAATTTTATTCAACATGATATCTTTTTGTGTCATTGTTACATTTCTAAAAATGTCACAAAACTCCCCACTTTCACAGTTAATGGGTCCATCCAATTTTATCCTAATTATAATGTTCTGTTGGTAATTGTTCATGAAACACCTAAATCTTGCTATTGAATTACACAGTCCAGATTGAAGGCTATTTACCAGCTGCTTAGTTGACTGCGCAGATCAATTATCAGGTATTATTAATGCCCCTTTGAAGAGATGAGAAACGCCAGTACCTTTCCACTCAATGGTATTGACTCTGAAAAAAAAAAATTTCTCAAGATGAATAGCTAGTAAATGTTAAGGTGCAGAGTTTAGCAGATCCTTTGTCCAAGATGGAGAAAAGCCAGAAATGTTGTGGGCGGCAGGCCTGGGCTCCAAAAGCTGCATTGTGGTGCCATGGATTTCAGCACGGCTGTTTCAGGTGAAGGCAATCATTCAGCCCAGATTGATTTATCAATTCAGAGGCATCCTCGTGTTCTTTCTGCTGTTTTAATTGATGTGGAGATGTGGTTGATGTGTATTGATGTGGTTTTAATTGATGCCAAGGTCACGCCTCCGGTACCTTACTCAGGCAATTCATTCAATGCTATAGTCGATCAGAAGCTGTGCTTTCCGACAGTGTCGAATCTTCCTTACAGGAGTAGCATAGAATGACCATGGCACAAAAGCCATCCAGCCTGTCACGTCTATGCTCGCTCTCTATGTAGTCCCAATCATTTGGCTCACTTTCAAGGTTTGATTTTTCTCGTGTTCCAAATTTGCAAATAAACCAAAAGTTGCCAAATTTAGTTTAGTTTATTGATTAGTGTCACAAGTAGGCTTACATTAACACAGCAAAGAAGTTACTGTGAAAATCCCCTGGCCGCCACACTCTGGCACCTGTTCGGGTACACTGAGGGAGAATTTAGCATGGTCAATGCACCTAACCAGCACGTCTTTTGGACTGTGGGAGGAAACCGGAGCACCCGGAGGAAAACCCATGAAGACACGGGGAGGACGTGCAGACTCCGCATAGATAGTGACCCAAGCCAGGAATCGAACCCGGGTCCCTGGGGCTGTGAGGCAGCAGTGCTAACCACTGTGCCACCGTGACCGAGATTAATAGTTCTTACAAGGTATTAAGACGTATTATATACGTCTTAAATTCCAAGATTACTTAATGATTGCCACTGATTGCTCAAGAGCTGTGCCAGAGGTGACATTGGACCCAGCACAAAATCAAACTTGTGTACTCTGCCTCCTTTGTAACCAGCTCTATGTAGAAGTGAGGATTAAGTAAAATTGAAGCAGATTTGAGAGTCACTGGACACATTTTTGAGCAGCTCCTCAGGACAAAAGGTTCAAGCAGTTGCCGTTCTTTGGCAGGGGGGTGAGAAGCACTTGACAGGTCAACCTCGATGAAAGTGAAACAACGAAGTAAATAAAGACTGTAAATCATCTTTTAGACACAGCCCCAGGGGAGAGCTTTGAAGAAAAAAAACATCCCACAGACTCTCCTTACTTTGTGCTAGTTGGAGTCTTGGTCTGGTAGGAACACCAGCCGAGATGTGTTCTTTTTAACATTTTTCTGTTATGATTAAATTGGCACAGGAGGGAAATGACCAGCAGGCTCGGTTAAAACACACAGAGGACAAAATGTAAGCATTCGAGGAAGAAAACAAACCAGAGCAAAACAAATTCACAACCCATTTCAGGATGTGTCTCAATAGATGTAAACTGTAGCAGCTGTTGAAAAACTAATTTGTCACAGTGGGCAGTCAACATAAGGATGGTGCTAGTTAGCCATTGAATGAAGGTTAACTGTTAATATTCATCATTTTCGTGAAATAATTTAAATCCAATAGTGATCCACTGGAACTAGTGTCTGCGAATTATGATGTGCACCTTACAGACTCAAGTTGTCAGATCACAGGAGCTCAGCTGAAAGTTGCTCACACATCCACTAATTTACATTAATATTGGAAAGCAGGTTTAAAGTTTATTTATTAGTGTCACAAGTAGGCTTACATTAACACTGCAATGAGGTTACTGTGAAAATCCCCAAGTTGCCACACTCTGGCACCTGTTCGGGTACACCGAGGGAGAATTTAGCGTGGCCAATACATCTAACCAGCAAGTCTTTCAGACTGTGGGAGGAAACCGGAGCACCCGCAGGAAACACATGCAGACACGGGGAGAATGTGCAGAATCCACAGACAGTGACCCCAGCCGGGAATTGAACCCAGGTCCCTAACGCTGTGAGGCAGCACTGCTAGCCACTGTGCTATTATGCCACCTCATAGGAGTAAAGCTTTTCATTCATTGTGAAAACGATATCTTATTAAGTATAAAGACTCTCCAGGACATGTTATAACTCCAGCTCAGCCTGTTAACCAGAATGGGCAGGATTTTAACACAATGGCCAGGACCCCAACACCAAGACCAGTAGGAGGTCCGAAGCCTGTACTTGCCAGCATTGGGTAAGGTTTAGCAATTTTCCTGGTTTCAGCCCCTTATTTGACCATCTTCAGGCTCATTACCAAATTCAAGATGGCGGGCTGAGTGTAAATGCTGCCAACTCAGGGGACCAGCAACTCTGAAAACTCAGCAAAACCCACACAGAGAGGTGAGCACTGTTGAGGCAGGTCAGAGATCAAGATGGTGTCTCAGAACAGAGGCGCTGTCCGACAGCTAATTGAAACATTTCAAATCAGAGGGGCCAATTGGGTAGGTCTCTACGTGTCCCATTGGGGCTGAGGGGTGATGGTGGGGCAGAGTTAGTGGGGGGAGGCCTTCCCAGTCCACCACCCCCTCTTTGGCGGATGGAGCCTCATGCTCCAGTGGCCTCTGTGGACACTCACAGAGCTGTTTCCATGTGGCTGGCAGTTGCTTCACGCATTTGATTGTTGAGGGTAGGAATGTTGCCTACATGGACTTCAGTAAGGCCTTTGACAAGGTCCCTCATGGCAGACTGGTGCAGAAGGTGAAGTCACTTGGGATCAGAGGTGAGCTGGCAAGGAGGATACAGAACTGACTCGATCATAGAAGACGGAGGGTAGCAGTGGAAGGGTGCATTTTTGAATGGAGGGCTGTGATAAGTGGCGTTCCTCTGGGATCAGTGCTGGGACCTTTGCTGTTTGTAATATATATAAACGATTTGGAGGAAAATGTAACTGGTTTGATTAGTAAGTTTGCGGATGACACAAAGGTTGGTGGATTTGCGGATAGCGATGAGGACCATCAGTGGATGCAGCAGGACATAGATCGGTTGGAGACTTGGGTGGAGAGATGGCAGATGGAGTTTAATCCGGACAAATGTAAGGTAATGCATTCTGGAAGGTGTAATACAGATCGGAAATATACAGTAAATGGCAGAACCTTTAAGAGTATTGATAGACAAAGGGATCTGGGTGTACAAGTACACAAGTGGCAACGCAGGTGGAGAAGATAGTCAAGAAGGCATATGGCATGCTTGCCTTCATTGGCCGGGGCATTGAGTTTAAAAATTGGCAAGTCATTTTGCAGCTTTATAGAATCTTAGTGAGGCTGCACTTGGAATATAGTGTTCAATTCTGGTCGCCACACTACCAGAAGAATGTGGAGGCTTTGGAGAGGGTACAGAAAAGATTTACCAGGATGTTGCCTGGTATGGAGCGCATTGGCTATGAGAAGAGGTTGGAGAAACTTGGTTTGTTCTCACTGGAACGACGGAGGTTGAGGGGCGACCTGACAGAAGTCTATAAGATTATGAGGGGCATGGACAGAGTGGATAATCAGAAGCTTTTTCCCAGGGTGGAAGAGTCAATTACTAGGGGGCATAGGTTTAAGGTGCGAGGGGCAAGGCTTAAAGGAGATGTACGAGGCAAGTTTTTTACACAGAGGATGGTGGGTGCCTGGAACACGCTGTCGGGGGAGGTAGTGGTGGCAGTTACGATAGTGACATTTAAGGAACGGCTTGACAAATACATGAATAGGATGGGAATAGAGGGATATGGTCCCCGGAGGGGTCGGGGGCTTTAGTTCAGTCGGGCAGCATGGTCAGTGCAGGCTTGGAAGGCAAAAGAGCCTGTTCCTGTGCGGTAATTTTCTTTGTTCTTTGTTTATTTGGGGTCAATCCACCACGGTAAAGTAACAGTTAATCGGTACTTCGATAATTCAATTTAACTGTCCACCTATGGCAGACATCCCAGCTATGTTCGATTCCTGGGAAACATCCCCAATAGCGGGCCTGCATGGTGGAGCTGGTCTGATATTGCTCCCCACTAATTTTCCGGACAGCTCCCCTCTCACCCCAGGGGAAGGAATATCCTTCCTTACGGCGTGGGAGGTGTTCCAACAGCAATCCCTGGATTTAGATCTCCCATTGTCTTCCAACTTACATCAGCATATTAGCAATGTCACTCACCAGGTTGCTTGTAATCACATTGTGTCGCATTTGTCTATCGATATAATTGAAACATACAGGGAACCATGTTTAGACAACTCCGCCTTTGGAATAGTGCTTTATGACCAGAGGCACTGACACTGCATTTTGTCGGAGAGAACGCATTGTCATTTACGCCTCAAGTACACTAAAATAAGTAGTTTTTACAAAAACAATTCTCATATTCAACACAGCATTTACATTTCCTAAAAATAATAGAACAATTAAGTCATTTGAATTGAACATTTTAACCAAATGTGACAAATTTTCTGGTTTGTTATAGCTGTTGAGACGTGACATTGGATGTAAAGTAGTTTTATGGAAGTGACATGAGTATGCTAATTCTAGACTGAGGGAAAAAATGGTTTTAACAGCTTAATACCAAAAGTAGAAAAGATACTTAAGATGGTAATTTTGGATAAACCATTGAACAACAAAAGAACAAAGAACAGTACAGCACAGGAACAGGCCCTTCGGCCCTCCAAGCCTGTGCCGATCATTTGGTCCTATCCAGACCAACCGCCTGTATCCCTCTATTCCCCGTTTGTTCATGTGTCTATCCAGATAAGTCTTAAATGTGGCTAACGTAACTGCCTCAACCACCTCACTTGGCAGTGCATTCCAGGCCCCCACCACTTTCTGTGTCAAAAAAACTTCCTCCGCACATCTCCACTGAACCTTTTCCCCCCTTACCTTGAACTTGCGCCCCCTGGTAATTGTCATTTCTGCCCTGGGAAAAAGCTTCCAACTGTTCACCCTATCTATACCCCTCATAATTTTATAAACTTCTACCAGGTCGCCCCCCCAGTCTCTGTCTTTCCAGGGAAAACAATCCCAGTTTTTTCAACCTCTCCTCATAGCTAATGCCCTCCATACCAGGCAATTGCTTCACATTTTAGTCCTGTGAATTTGGTGTTTGTGTTTGAGAAATATTACATTGAGTTGAAGCTTTCAAGTTGCTTCTGCAGAAATGATATTGAAGAGGACTTCAGCACCCCACTCATAAATTGTACTCCACCTATTTTGTTTAGTGTTTTTGCCATACCGCATTGGATGTCACAGATATTGTTTATCCAGCTTGCCAGCACATATATTCAACAGATCTTATTGTCAATAAGTTAAGATGTTTATGTTTAAAGCCAGCCCAGAACAATGAGATTGTAAAGTTTTATTTCTTGTTGTATGAGTTGTGGTGTTCAATTATTCAGTGTTTGACTGTGTGTGTCCATTGATGCTCACTGTTCTGTACGTTGGAAGTCAAGCCTGTGGCTATTGTTAGAGAAACAGAAATTAAGCTGCAAGCTGAGACTGGAGATATTTTAAAAGCGTTCTAACAAATCGCCTGTTCACACATAGAACCTGGTGATAATATCATCTCTGCATATCTCCAAGGCATAAAACCTTGGGACACTAAGGGACAATTTAGCATGACCAATCAACCCAACCTGCACATCTTTGGACTGTGGGGGGAAACCGAAGCACCCGGAGGAAACCCACGCAGACATGGGGAGAATGTGCAAACTCCACACAGACAGTGACCCAAGCTGGGAATTGAACCCGGGTCCCTGGCGCTGTGAGGCTAACCACTGTCCCCACCCACCCCCCCCCCCCCCCCAACTCTCGTCGGCGTGTTTTGCAGAGGCAGCTCATTGTGGGCCAGCAGCAGGATCTTCTGGTCCTGCCGTGAGCCAGCGGAGTTTCTTGTTGTTCGCACCCACCGCCCTCAGGGAACTTGCTGCGGTGGGTCGCTGTCGGTGGGACTGGAAGATCCCGCCAATGGGAATGGCCAGAAAATTCTGCCCACAATGTGGCAACTCAGATAAAGAATGGACTTACCAGCTCCAGCAACTTTCCTTTCTTTGCCAGAAGATCACCCCATGCCAAGGGATTGATGGATTTCGGGGTTCAAGACATACTTGGTCGTGACGTGTATGAATGGTTCACGGGTAGCGGTGACCCACAATCTAAAACAATTGACAGGCCACGATCAGAGCTGGATATTGGGTTGGGTCCGGCCTACCGGGGTGGTCAGGGCTGCAGGGGGGGGGAGGGGGGGGAGGGGGAGCAGTGTCGGGGCTTGGGGGGGTGGTTGGAGCTGCCGGTGGTGGAGAGGGATCGGATCGGCCGGTGATGGAGGGGGAGATCGGAACTGCCGGTGCGGGGGGGGGGGATCGAAGCTGGCTAGTGATTGAGAGGCTGGCAGAGCGGGCTACTGCGCATGCGCTGGTCTCGGCGCTGTCAGGTCGATGCATGTGCATGGCCCACTCAGTGCTGTGCTATCAGCCTCTCCAGTGGGACTAGGCCCCACCGCTGATTTTTGGAGTGATTTATGCTCGTGCACTCTGCAGCGCACGGAGTGTGGGAGATTCATTTTGAAAATCCCGCTGAAAAAAGCAGCGGGATTTACTTCAGTTTTTACGTGAATTCGACACTTCGAATTTCTTTGGGAGAATCCCACCCAAAGACTTTGAATGCTACTTAAGAAAATAGTGGAGTGGGAGTTATCATCAGTGACAAAGCAATATACTGAAATGCAGTGAGGCGACAAGAGTTGAATATTAAAATAAACAATTGAAAGAACAGCTAATTGTCCTTCGGGATCCTATTCAAAAAAACAATACATCACCCTTCAGTAACATGACAGAATAAAGACTATCTTGAACAGCAGAATGGCAAAGCAGCAGGACAAACTCAATAAGACTCTGGTAAATTGCAAGAAAACTCAAATCAATGTAATTGAGTTTGACAACAAAAAGGAAAACCTGATGGAGAACTTTACACAAGGATCCCTCAGGTCAGAGTTTGTTCCTGTGGAACATTATAAAGTAAAACAAAATCAATTTAATGGCACTCTGAATGAATTGAGGAGCAAGTTGGCAGAGAAGACTCAGGAATATTCTATATTCTATGGTTCTATTCTGGGAGGAAGCAGAGAGTGACAAGAAAGAGCATGTATCACTGAAGGAAATAGTTGCACATTTGGAAGGAATCTTGGAAAAAATATTATGGCTGGAATTTTCCCATTCTGAGACTAAGTGCCATGGTGGGGCGGGACCATAGAATGTTTCCCGCTGTGGAGACTGGTGTTGGAACACACCAAATCATCCAGCCCCAACCTCATTAATTATGCACGCGGGTGTTTCATACTGTGTCGACTGGCAGGCAGGTCTGGAAGGCACATTGACTGCCGTTGTGTCTGGGCACCATATTGCAAAGGCGCCCAACATCGTTGACCTGCTATTAAAGAAAGAAAATGGGCCTCCTGAAAATGAAGACGGATCTCGGGGAGCACTCCGAGACCGGAAGATGGACCCTCTCCAGGACACTGAATCTGGAAGGCTCACCTGCAGATGTTCCCCTGACCCACTGCTGTACTGTTCCAGGGTTGTGGGTGGTCTCCATCCTTACTTCCAGATACAGCCCCAGGCATTGGTCAAATGGATCCCGACACCTGCAGGCCACGTTGTATGAATGTGTTTCATGCTGGTATGTATTCCCTCCGGCATCGCAAGCTACTCACCATCCTGACTTGGAAATATATCACCTCACTGTCGTTGAGTTAAAATCCGGGATCCCTCTCTCTAACAGCATTGTGGATGCATGCACACCACACAGACTGCAGCGTTTCAAGAAGGCAGCTCACCACCACCTTCTTAAGGATAATTAGGGGTGAGCAATAAATGCTGGTCTAGCCAGTGATGCTCACATCCCACGAATGAATTGAAAAAGCACCATTCTAGAACCAGCACCCTCCCAACAATGCCTATTTTGGAAACTGAATGCAAATAATCTACTAGAGTGTGGGAAGCATTGCCTGCATCCACGCTTGTGAACATTGGCATATCTTGGTGGTAGAAAATTCATCCACCGTGCCAATTAATAAGCGCTGACTACATTGTTAGCCACTGTGGGATCTGAACTCTACAGACCCATAGATGGTTAGATCATCTTCATCAGTACAACTTCGAGTATCTTGCTGGTTCATACAACTACATGGCTGACATACTTAGATGTACTGCTGTCACAGACAGCATTAGTTACAGTGAAATGGCTTGCAGCATTGAAGACTATGTGATCGCAGTGATTCCTCACTCCATCACAAATCTTGTTATGTGAGGGGAGTTGAGGGCAGAATCAATGATAGACAGCGTGTTGCAGAAAGTAAGCCAGTATCTAAAAACCAAGTGCCGATTGAAGTAGAGCAAAAACTGCTCTGGTACTACAGATTACACAATGAGCTCGCATTGTTTGATGATAGCTGGATCACACATGGAATTCAAGCAGTTTCCCGAATGTGCTACAGCAATGTGTATTGAATCTTGGCCATGAAGGACATCTGAGTGTTGTTAGGATGAAACAAGATCCCATGCAGCGGTTTACAAGCCAACAATTGATTGTTCCATTGTAGAGATCATTAGCAACTGTGTAGCTTATTCGTTGTGAAAAATCTGTTAACAATCTTGTCCTGCATCTCTACAAACCCATGGCCAACAAAACCATGGCAATAAATCCAACCTGATAT
The DNA here is from genome assembly GCF_964213995.1 of Mustelus asterias. Classification (NCBI taxonomy): domain Eukaryota; kingdom Metazoa; phylum Chordata; class Chondrichthyes; order Carcharhiniformes; family Triakidae; genus Mustelus; species Mustelus asterias. The sequence continues at coordinate 78,614,267 of NC_135812.1, read as the reverse complement.
TTTTGAAGAAGAGCAAACAGTTCTAAGCAATCGATTTTGCTTGTTCTCCACGCTGTCCACAGCAAGTGGCAGAAAATCATTACAGTAAATTCCATTGCCACCACTTCATTCTCGGCAAGTTAGTTTACAAAATGACTGCAGACAATGGACTGCTGATTGTCTCCAATCAGTTCACAAAGTTCTCAGCAAGCTCCAGAACTCACCACCTTCTGACAGTGCAGTTGAGTAATGGTGTTCGACGACTCAGCATTGAGGCAGTCTGAGGCCCCACCCCAATGTATGAAAGCATGAAACACGCCCTCTTGATTTTTTTTTTGGCAGAATGTCGTAACATTTGGAAAGAAAACCAGCTCGTTTTCACACTGGGAACAACGCTGCCATTTGTTGGTAAGATTTCGCCCAATATTTATTTTTCACATGGGGTCAGCAGCTCACTGAGACAGCTCCGCAATGGCTGTCTCCCTGAGGGAGCACCTTGGAATTATCAGCCCCACACACTCCCTTTTCTCCGTGCCCGCCCTCTCTGGCAGCACTCATGTCTATCACAGAGTGCACTTCATTTTTGAATGGCGATGCCAGCATGACATTGTGCTCCGGGGCTGACTGTGGCCGGGAATGCGTTTCCGGCCCGTTTCCGGGCCTGTCGAGTGCACGCGCCTGACAGTCAAAAAATTCAGCCCCTCAAGTTCGAAGATCTCAGAGCTGTTATCAGCGACCTTCATATCTCCAAAACTGCTTCAGTACTTTGAGAAAAAGGACCCTCTGAACTGTAAGAGAGATTGAACAGTTTAGGCCTATACTCTCTGGAATTTAGAAGATTGAGGGGAGATCAAATTGAGGTATCCAAGATGATAACAGGTATGGATGGAGTGGACGTGGAGCGGATGCTTCCTTTTGTGGGACATTCTAGGACAAGAGGTCATAGTCTTAGGATAAGGGGTAGAAAATTACAATAGAGTTGAGCAGAACCTACTTCTCTCAAAGGGTTGTGAATCTGTGGAATTCACTATCCTAAAGTGCGGTGGATGCTGGAACAGTAAATAAATTTAAGAAGGAGTTAGACAGATTTTTAATTGGTAATGGGTTGAAGGGTTATGGGGAGAAGGCAGGAAAATGGGAATGAGGAGCATATCAGCCATGATCGAATGGCAGAGCAGACCCAATGGGAGAATTTCCCACCCGTTTTTTAGGAGTACTTAGTGGGATGAATTTCCGACACTCTTGTGCTTTACAGAGTCCGTAAGGAGTCTAACAACACCAGGTTAAAGTCCAACAGGTTTACTTGGTAGCAAACGCCACTTTACAGAGTCCGCCGGGGCAATTGTGCCTGTAAGGGAGGGGCGGGGCCTAATCCCGCATGAGAGGCTGGCACCAGCGCACTGAGCAGGCCATTGCGCACGGGCTGATCTGTCAGTAGGGAGATCAGCGCATGCTTACTGCCCCCCCCCCCCTCACATCGCCGGCTTCCCGATCTCTTGCTTCCCTGACTGCTTCCCCAGCCCCACCCCCCGATCGCTGGCCTCCTTGACCCCGCCGCCCCCGCCCCCCCCCCCCCCCCCGCCAATCAGGAAGTCGAGGGCACCTCCTATGCCTCCAACCTCCCGAGGGGGAGCCTAAATGACCTCTGCCCCCACCAGCAAGGTGATCATGCCCGATTCCCATTGATGGCGTCCCGGCCTCGCGAACGATATGGAAATTCAGATTTGCGTATGGTAATCAGCCTCTCGTTGATTTCCAGTGGGGAGCTGATAATGGTGTAAAACAATGGACTGGAAAAGTCGCGATTGGCTGGTCGCTGGTCGCGATTCATGCTACAGACGCCCCCCCCCAACCCCAACCCACCCCCTACCACCCCACTTATATTTCCTGGCCCACTGTGCTACTCGAGCAGCGAGCGAGCTGGAAAAATCGCGCCTGATATGTTGCATTGAAAGGATTTTTCCTGCACTTTTCTTTATAATGTACAGAATTCTTAAATTCACAAATTAGATCATCAGTTACTTCAGAAATTTGTATTCACTTTCTCAATTCCAAAGAAAACCTTTCATTTCTCAATTGATTTTTTTTGTGTGATCACGTTGTTTGGAATTTACTTCATTTCTTTTTCTTCTCTCTTTCATGGAAGTGGATCCATGACCCACCATTTCACCGACACCACACCCAGCCAGCCCCCCTCCATACACAAACCCACGCCTAAAAATGAAAGACACGGGGAAAGAATTGCATGATGTAGAAGCAGGATTAATTTCTCAGCAAATACTTATTCCTCTCTCCCGGTGCTGAGTTCATTTTCATTGGAGCATCTCAATCTACCCTTCTCACTACCTCAGAAAAACAGCCAGCATAATCAAGGACACCGTGCACCCCGAACATACTCTCTTCCACCTTCTTCCGCCGGGAAAGAAGGGGCGGCACGGTGGCACAGTGTTTAGCACTGCTGCCTCACAGTGCCAGGGACCCGGGTTCGATTCCCAGCTTCGGTCACTGTGTGGAGTCTACACGTTCTCCCTGTGTCTGCGTGGGTTTCCTCCTGGTGCTCCGGTTTCTTCCCCCAGTCCAAAGATGTGCGGGTTAGGTGGACTGGCCATGCTAAAGTCCCCTTAATGTCAGTGGGACTAGCTAAGGTAAATGCATTGGGTTATGGGGATAGGGCCTGGGTGGGATTGTGATGGGGGAAATCTATTGGGCCGAATGGCCTCCTTCTGCACTGTAGGATTCTACGATTCTATGAAAATTATACAAAAGGCAGAGGTCCCGACTAACCGACTAAAGAACAGCTTCTTCCCTGCTGCCATCACACTTTTGAATGGACCTACCTTATATTAAGTTGATCTTTCCACTCTAGCTATGACTGTAACACCACATTCTGCACCTTCTCCTTTCTTTCTCTATGAACAGTATGCTCGTCTATATAGCTCGCAAGAACAATACTTTTCACTCTAAACTAATACATGTGACAGTAATAAATCAAATCAAATCATCAGCCTTTTTATTCTTCACCCAGAGTGGCTATTGAGACAAAGTGTGATCCTAGAAGAGTGAGTTCATGCAAAGAACATAGAACAGTACAGCACAGTACAGGCCCTTCGGCCCTCGATGTTGTGCCAAGCTTTGTCCGAAACCAAGATCAAGCTATTCCACTCCCTATCATTCTGATGTGCTCCATGTGCCTATCCAATAACCGCTTGAAAGTTCCTAAAGTGTCCGACTCCACTATCACAGCAGGCAGTCCATTCCACAGCCCAACCACTCTCTGAGTAAAGAACCTACCTCGGACATCCCTCCTATATCTCCCACCATGAACCTTATAGTTATGCCCCCTAGTAACAGCTATATCTACCCGAGGAAATAGTCTCTGAACGTCCACTCTATCGATCCACCTCATCATCTTATAAACCTCTATTAAGTCGCCTCTCAGCCTCCTCTGCTCTAAAGAGAAAAGCCCTAGTTCCCTCAGCCTTTCCTCATGAGACCTACCCTCCAAACCAGGCAGCATCCTGGTAAATCTCCTTTGCACTCTTTCCAATGCTTCCACATCCTTCTTATAGTGAGGTGACCAGAACTGCACACAATATTCCAAATGTGGTCTCACCAAGGTTCTGTACAGTTGCAGCATAACCCCACGGCTCTTAAACTCAAACCCCCTGTTAATAAACGCTAACACACTATAGGCCTTCTTCACGGCTCTATCCACTTGAGTGGCAACCTTCAGAGATCTGTGGATATGAACCCCAAGATCTTGCTGTTCCTCCACATCCCTCAGAACCCTGCCGTTGACCCTGTAATCCGCATTCAATGCAAGCCCTTCAATGCCCGTCATTCAAAGTCTAGATACACAATAGGTGTCAGTGTGCAGAAAATAGAAGTATAAACTTTTTGTGATCTTTGTGCCTCCACTACATCCCAAGGACCGAAGTCAACAAGTGGGATTTTATGGCCTCGCTTGTCCTAAAACCTTAAAATCCCGCCCGAGGTCAACGGACCTTTCCATTATCCGCCCTTTGCCCACTCCGATTCCCATGGCGGGTGGGGCGGTAAAATTCCGGCCAACATGTCTGAGTATCTTGGAGAGATCAGTTAGCTTGAGCTGGGACCAGAAGTCAAACTTTCTCTCTATGGCCTTGAGTCACACCATGGGATGCATCACCATAAAATCACTGAACAGCCACAACTAGTTTTATTAGACATTCAAAGTGGTCCTCGGATTTACAACACAATTCCTTCCTGAAAACTACGTCATCAGTCAAAACGTCGTAAGTCGGAAGCAATTTTCCCATAGGAACAACATTAAAAATAGGTGATTTGTTCATGAACACATTTTAATGTCCATTTCTTCAGGTTCTTTTGTGTATCTGCTTGGGAGTCCCAGGTGGTGTTAGGCCACTTGTCTGAAGTTGTTTGTCAGCCAACATGTCACTATAGGAGACTAAACCACATGGATATGCTGGGAGATGAGCCTAACGCTGTTCTGGCATATTTACCCATTCTCTCGGTGCAAATACCTGTCTAAACTAGGTACACAAAACTAGGACACATACATCTCCTCTCCCACTCCACTGCTCCCTGTCCACCTATCTCTCCATCTATCTCTCGCCCCATACCTCTGTACTGTAAGGCCACATTTTTACCGCAAGGTTTCTCTGCTCCGCATGCTAGTTCATGGTTAGCAATCCAGAGATATAGAAGATGGCTGGCGCAGAACATTGTAACATCGAAACTGGAGTTGCAAAGCCGAAGTAGAGTGAAATTTTATAAATGTCTTCAGTGCCATTCATCATAACTCAAAGGTTATAATGTTAAGGACTGCCCATATTAAAACAACATTATTCGGTCAGTGCAGAAGCCAATCACGCTGCCCTCTCATCATTGGGACTTGTGTGTGAATATACTTCAGGACAATAATGCAAAAATCTCCTTTCCCTCCCAACTGTAATGCTTCTACGTAACCAGAGAATTGCACCAGCGAGGGGACAGAGGAGATTTACGAGGATTGCAGCTATGAGGAAAGATTAGAAAGACTGGGATTCTTCTCCTTGGAACAGAAGAGGCTGAGGGGAGATTTGATTGAGATGTACAACATTGTGAGGGGCCTGGATATAGTGGACGGGAAGGACCTATTTACTTTAGCGGAGAGCTCAGTGACTAGTGACCATAGATTTAAAATGTGTGAATTAGGTTGATTGGCCATGCTAAATTGTCCCTTAGTGTCAGGGAAACGAGCAGGGTAAATGTGTGGGGTTATGGGGATAGGGCTCGAGTGGAATTGTTGTCCGGGCAGTCTCAATGGGCTGAATGGTCTCCTTCTGCACTGTAGGGATCCTATGATTCTGTCATAGAAGGATTAGAGAGGAGATGAGGAAATACTTTTTCACTGAGAGGGTTGTAGGGGTCTGGAACTTGCTGCCTGAAAGGGTAGTAGGGGCAGAAATTCCAAGTCATAGAAATCATAGAAACCCTACAGTGCAGGAAGAGTCCATTCGGCCCATTGAGTCTGCACCGACCACAATCCCACCCAGGCCCTACCCCCATATCCCTAAGAGCTGACCCCCATATCATTTAAGAGCTGACTGGATATGCATCTTGAGTGCTGTAACCTGCAGGGCTGGGAAGTGGGATTAAGCTGGATGGCTCATTTTTTGGCCGGCGCACACACAATGGGCCAAGTCATGTCTTTCTGGGCCCAAAACTTCCTATGATTCTAAATAAATTAAATCCTTCCCAGTTCCTTCAGGACATGTGGACAATGCAGAAACTACCCATAATATGGCACAAGTCAACAATTGCACTTGGTCGGGGGGATACTGATGGGAAAGGAAAAGTGCTCTTGATGGTGTAGAGGGAAGCCATTTGGACCATCGAACTCTTTTCAATTAACCACAGCACCATATGACTTAATCACATCTTCTCAGATGTTTTCCAAAAACTTTAATAAACTTTTCCACATAGATGTGTCCCTCATTCTTCCATATTTCAATTGGTTCTGCTTGAATGATCCCTCCACGCAAACACATGCTACGTTCTTACCCATCTTTCCTTTCTGGAAATAATTTACATCAAACTGGCTGGACTCTAAAGGAATTTTACCAGCATGTCCGCCCGTGGTTTGTATAATCGAGCCTGGGGCCAACAGAGAATGCTGTTCTCCGAGCCTCGTCCGGCCCCGGAATCAGGACGGGCCTGCCGGTAAAATTCCGGAATATGGCTGGAATCTTACCACTGTTCACACCGGCGGGATGGGAAAATCCTGCCATAGTGAATGAGTTTTTTCCGGCCGCCAAATTCTCCGACCTCGCTGCAGCGGGAGTGTGGCGTGAACAGCCAGTAAGATCTCCCTCTAAAATTATGGTTCTTTGTTCTTGATTCCTTGCGCAGAGGGAAATCATTCACCATCTTGTCCTCAATGACCCTCAACCAAATCACCCTGAGCATTCTTGTCCTCAGAGGATATCATTCAAGATTATCCAGTTTCATATTGGAGGTGAGTCAGTCTATTGCAGAAACCATGCTATTGAATCCTGGGCTGGCCTTCTCCAAGACCAATTGATCCTGTAAGGTTAGGCAGCTAAAATTGAACACAATAGTCCAACTGACGTGACCGGAGCTTGGCGTAATTGGGGGAATAATCACTGTAACTTTAGCCTGCCTCACAAATGGAAAAAAAGAGTTTTGTATTACCGAGCACTGATGTCCCTTGCCAATGTGAGAATATAAATACCAAAAATAAAATGCAAATCCATTCACAAAATGGAGATAAGCTGGTCAATTTATGCAGTGCGAAAGTAATCAATTTATAACGCAAGTTTGATTTCTCCACACTTCCACAGTTTCTGCCTCGAAATGGTGAAATTATTTAAATTTCGTTTCAGCAGTTGCTTTGTGTGTCATTATTGCTTATACTTATCTTGCGTGTTTGCTAGGATTAGTGGTTATTCGATTTTCTTTTAAATTACTGCTTTTCATATGGCTGTTGCATGGATGATGTGTGTGTAGCTTATTGCAGTGCACATTCTTCTGAATCCACCTTCATGTCCCTCAGTGAGAGACAAGAAAAGACACTTGTGAACTAACTGCTGGAAAGTGTAGTCTAATGACAAATAAGGAGATGGGGAATGTGGTTAGCTCTGGTGGTCCACATGAATGGATAGTTGTCCCATGTTACACATTAGGAATGTCAGGGGATGCATGGAAAGCAGTCAAGTTGCATAGAACTGTGCCCCACCATGAGAAAGGTTAGATTTAAATAAAGTTGCA